>NC_056726.1:353963420-354221947 GCF_019279795.1 Protopterus annectens
TGCTAGAGTGAATGATTAATTAAAGTTGTGTACACTTACCATAAATGTAAATGTTCAAGTGTATTCATTGTTGCACCCAATCTTTTCTAAACTATTCTGATTGATTTGTAGTTATTGCACAATATGTTTTGTGCTGTATTAGTTATCTTTTTAACAGCAGGCTTTGTTCTGGACTCAACTAAAAGATCTACTAGAGGTAAGCTTTAACTTAACACTTTCACTATACCGTTTTCTGTAAATATTCTATGATAGTGATCCTTGGTAGAGAAGGCAGTCTCTATCTTGTAGTGCAAACCTTTGCTTAGCCTCTACCTACTCTTAGCTTCCCCCCTCAAGTTCTTTGCTCCTTACACCTTGGTTCCTGTGTCTATTTTCACCAGTAAACTTCAACCCTTATCACCTGTTTTCTGTTTCTCTACTTGAAGTCATTCCTGTTGGTAAAGTCTCCTTTCTCCATTCCTTTGTTGGCTAAGTTTTTAGAATACTTTCTGCTACTTCATAGGTAGGTACTAGGCTATCTTCCTGAAGGCATTTATAAGCCTAGCTCGAATGTGTTGGCTTTGCTGCCCCCTTAGATTAGTTCCCTGTGCCTCTGTCCAGCAGAGCCATTGAAGTGATCCCTGGGGCAAACTTGGTTTCCCATCCACTCGTCAAGGTTTCTCACGAAGAGGGTTAGTGAGGAGCTCTGCCTGATGTAGATTGGAATCTTGTTCCAGAGTATGGAAAGTGTCTGGGACAGGAATCTATCCCTCCAGCACGTCCTATTTATTGTTCTGGTGAAGTTTAGATCCCTGGAGCGTGTGGCTCGAGGGGATATGGTTTTCTTTAGGTGGAGCATGTCCATCAAATCTGGGTTGAACATGGCCTTGTATACCAGGCAGCGATCGCTTCTTAGTAGTCGGTATGCAACCGAGTACAGCTGGAGTTTCTTCAGTCGAGCTGCATAGGTCATCTGCGTGAGGCCAGTGATCCTCCTGGTGAGGTACTTTTGTGGTCTTTCTAGTTGTTGCAGGTGTCTTGTAAGGTACATCCCAAATGGGGCATTGTACTCTATGATGGGTCTGATGAGTGATGCATAGAGGGGCCTAATGACCTCTTTCGATCTGGATGCAAACCCTTTTGGGATTAGGTGGGCCACACAGAAGGATTTTTTAACCACTTTGGCAATGTGATTATCAAAGGAGAAGTTACTATATACTTGGGTCCCCAGATCCCTTATTACATCTCCCATATTTAGGGGGCTACCACTTATGTGGTAGTTTGTGGGTACTTTGTTTTTTCTAAAGGGGATGACTATGCACTTTGGCATATAGCTTGAGGCCATGGTTTTGACACCAGGTATCTGTCTCAGTGAGACCCTTTTGGTGGAGGTCTGTGTCAGCCGGAGAGTCAGTTATAGCACCTAGTTTGCAGTCGTCTGCGAACTTGGTCAGCCATAGTCCTCCTGTGCTTGCCTGTACCTCTGAGAAATATATGCCGAACAGGAGGGGTCCTAGGACTGAGCCCTGGGGATCGCCACTTGTAACCGGTTTGGAGTCAGACCTAGCTCCCGCAACTCTTACCATGTGGGTTCTGTCTGTGAGCAAGTTGGCAACCCAGGCTGGTGAGCTTGTCTATAATACCTGAGTGGGGAATGGTGTGGAATGCCTTTGCGAGATCTAGGTAAGCTGTGTGGACCATCTTTCCCTCGTCTATAGCCTTGGTAATCATCTCAAAGAAGTCCACCAGGTTTAGGAGGCATGATCTGCCCTTAAAGCCGAACTGGGTAGAGTCCAGTGTTTGGAGGTTTCCAATGTCTCTATTAATGAGATCCATGATGGTGTGCTCCATAGCTTTGCAGACCAAGCTAGTCAGGCTTATAGGGAGATAGTTCCTGGTGTCCGTTGTGGCTCCACCATTGTGGAATGGAATAACCACTCTGTGGGCATGTTGCCTGTGAAGAGACTGAGTTTAAACAGTGTGTTTAGGTGAGGGTTTAGTTCATTGATCTCTTGTAGGACGCAGCCTGGGACACCGTCCGGTCCCATTGATGCTGTGTTTTTGGCTTTGAAGAGGGCTGTTTTAACCTGAGTGTCTGTGATTTCAGGGACACTACATTCTTCTGGTATAGTTATGGGCCCTTTTGGGGGTAAGAGGGGGGTGATGTTTACACTGAGCCTGTTTGCCAGGATGTTGGCTATATTGGTCGGTTCAGTGTATTTTGTGCCATTCTGCACAAACTCCTAGCAGATCTGAGAATTGCAACTTAGATTCTTGACATAGCTTAATAATGCCTTGTGGTTATCTGTGGAGTCCATGGCAATTTTTCTTTCGAAGCTAGCCTTGGATGATTTTATGAGGGAACGTAGTTTCTTGCTGATACTTATCAGGGATGTCTTCCCTTCTTGGGATTTTACTATTTTCTGTACTAGTTTCCTCCTCCTATTGTATAGCCTGTTTATGGCAGGGGTCCACCAGACTGGTAGCCTTTTCCTGGAGGAGTGAGTCTTGGTTTTGATGATCCATGCATTCTTGTAGGTGCCCGTAGAGTACATTTTGCAGCTTGGACAGCGTTATCCTTTAGCACGGCGGCTTTGAAGCATCCCAACTCAGTCTTAAGTAACATGAAGTTTGCCTTTGAAAAGTTTTTCATGGTGATTTCTTTGACCGGGGGTGGTGGCGGAATGTGAATATCCTGAGTGGTTAGTGTCCTCCGGTGTGGAACACCAGTCGCCCATATTGGAGATGGCCAGGTCTAATATGTTGTCACCTCTGGTGGGGGTGTTGACCATTTGATCCAGAGCGTTTGAGTTTATAAATTCTGGGAAATGTTGGGCAAGGGAGTTTGTACTTGAGTAGTTCTCCCAGTTAATGTTTGGGTAATTGAAATTATCCAATTTCAGGGTGTTTGGTTGGACCTTTGTTTCCAGGAATGCGGAGTGGGGGTCCTGAGACATGGTGGGTGATCTTTACCAAGCTATAACTTGAATAGCAGTTTTGCCCATTGTTAGTTGCATGTGGATGATCTCTGAAGCATCGTGCTGTGCCACTAACCTGGAGGTTTGTGTATTCTTGATGAATTTGGTTACTCCCCCGCTTTTTGTATTTCAGTCCAGGTTTTGTGACCGAAATGTATGGTATGAGTTGTAGCGTGGTAGTGCTGGGGTGCTCTCTGGAGCCTTAAACGAGGTTTCTGTTACTGCACATATATCGATTTTCTCCATACTGAGGAGTTCAAGTGTGTGCATTTTGAAGTTTAGACTTATGGCATTGAGTAGCATTACCCTCAGTTTTTTGTTACTAGTGCTATTTACGGCGGTGCGTTTGTCTTTTGAGCCTTGCCTAAAAAAGGCACTTTGGGGGTGGCAAGAGCCTTGGCAGTATTCAAAAGCCTAAGCGTGACTGGTGCAAGCTGTCTTTAGCGAAACAGCGTGGCTTGTCGAGCATGTCATCCCAGGCTGACAGACACTGGATCCCCTTTGAATGACACCAGAAGCTTAGCCAATTCAGTTGTTGAAATTGATAATTTTTTTCTCTATACCGTGGTATCATTCTTGGTGAGGGCAGGATGCCACTCAGGGTCAGGGTCATACCGGCCTGGGCTAAGTGATCAGAGAGCTGCTCCATGTCTCTTCATGTAGTCCAGGGAGGTACGGCTCAGGTCATTCACACCAACATGGACAATGACAGAGTCATATTTGTACTTTTCTGGAGTGACCCGAGTGCTTGTGTTATGTGGCGGATCTTGGCACCCGACAGGCAGCTGACAGTAACGTTCTCCTTGTTCAGCCTAGTGAGTGGGACATCCATGTGCCTGACTATAGATTCACCTTTTACTAGTGTGTTGGGTATGTTATTTTGCCTTAAGGGCTGTGATTGTGTGGCACACTGGTTTTGTGAAGTATGCGTTTCATGGTTTGTGTTGGGGGGGTGGAGGTTGCTTGGATGTCTGCTTTGGAAGTCTTTGCTGCTTTTCCAGATTTTTATTTAGAGCCTCCAAGTATGTTTTTGTGCATTTATGTGTGTTTTTTGCTGGTGGTGGTTTCATATGTCTTTGTGAGACTGGTGGTGTGATGCAAGTAATTCCCTTCTACTCTTGACTTCTTAGACCAGTCTTGGGTTGAGAGAGCTTAGCCTCCAGTTTGGCTGTATAATTGCATCTCTCGCATGTGTTAGTGTTTGGTGGAAGGAGGAAAGGGTTGTCTGTGTACATGAGGCAATTGCAACATTGCCTCAAAATGCCCAGATTCACCAGCTGGACCGGAGAGTACACCTGAAGCTGCCCTTTGGGCATGCCTGGATAGGTACAGTGAACTGTTTTACTGATGGGCTGGTAAGGTCGAATAGAGACCTTGTCCTATTCTGCAGTGTAGGGGGGTCTAGTGCTAAGGTTTATTTGTGCTTGCTATGAGTTTTGAGCAAGTGCCAGTATGGGAAGTGAATGGTTTGAGTGCTTAAGTTGAAAGTTTGTCTAGTTCCAAGGGAAAAATTGAAGAGTAGACTTTGTGGAGCCGAGAATAGTTCTACCCTGGCTACCCGGCGCGCAAATGCTGGTTTTATAGCAGGGAAATGAAAGAGATAGAAATTAACCCAAAATGGCCAATGAACTACTAATTACTGGGCTGAAACCACTCCTCCAGGGACAGATAGGCTGCTCAAAGCTCCCTCTCTCACAGTGAACAGAGAAACTTCCTTCTATCCAAGTAAGGTATGGACAAACACAGAAACTTGTAACACAGCCCTGAATTCAACACTAACCTGAAAACTGGACTGTACTAGCTTAGAAATGCGGGAAAACGACTATATATATATATATATATATATATATATATATATTTTTTTTTTCCAGAAAATAAAGCAGATACAATCAAAAAACACTTTAAATGCACAGAAATGGCTATCACACTTGAGTGTGTAGCCTACAACAGTTAAACAGGTAATTTAAACACAAAAACGACTTTGTTAAAGGGCAGGCAGTAAAATAAGTACAATATGTAGCTGAAACAAGCTTTTTAAATCACAGAAGCTCTAGAAAATCTGCGTTTTAGGTGTAATTAGCTAAAGGCAGCAAGAAAATGCTGAAAAATTATACTTAACTCCAAAGTCTCTCTGCTGATGTAGAACTCTACAGGGCATCAGGCAGGAGCGTGTTGAGCTGTATACTATCGAATATGAATATGTTATTCTGAATTATGAATATACTATTCTGTTCTCTTTAAGGGCCTGTATCTGCCCATGTGGACCAGGGCAGTCCTCATTTCCTGCTCTCTCTGTCTGGATAGTAGCATTTAGGTCCTCATTTTCAAACAGCAACTCACCCACTTTATCTGGTTGGTCTTACAACTGTTGCCTAAATGCACTCTTCCTTGCCATCGCAGCACTGCTTTGTGGTAGAGGCTGTAGTTATGAATACTGGTCCGTCTTTATGCTGTAATCTGACTGCTATGAATTTGTCCATAATTCTAATGACAAAACTCACTATTAAGAAGAATCTCAACAGAGTTTGTATACCATGTCTGTGATGTATAATGTTTGCCTCTAAAGTGGTGTTATTTTTGGATGTTTCTCATTTATATAAATGTATGACTGCCTATGTTGTATGTGAAAATGTACTAAAGATGTTTGGTGAGAAAAAAAAAAAAGACTCCCCATGTTGAGACAGTAGTGTCAGAACATACCTGGTCATATGGGTCTGATGTTTGGAGTTGTGGTGGTGTCCCCATATTTGTCAAGGATTGTCTCACAATAGAATTCCACATCATGATAAGCAAGACAAACTACTGACTTATAGCCTGCTACAGGGCACCCTCCATGTCCTCAGGGAATCATGCTGGATACTTGAAAGTATTAGAATAACTTCCTGTAATCACCAAGGAACATATACTGAAGGTGCTTGGTAAAGACCAGTACTACTACCTCTGTCACCTAACATACCTGGGCATTGAATAGTGTCAAACATGCCCTCTCCGAACTTCTTTTCAAGTTGTTTTACCCAACCTTAGCCTTAGTATCTCTTCCCAGCTTGAGGTGCTCTGCAGTCAAGATGACTCTCCACAGTCCTGGTATGGACCCCATTAATTAATCCATCAGCTTTGTGAGCCTGATCTACAAAACTGTGGATCATGTCTCAACTGAGCTATTTAAATATAATATCAAAAGTGTTAATTAGGTTAGCTACTCAACAGTTTGTTCATTATCAGAGAGATTTTGGCTATTAAATTTAGTTAACTTCTAGAGGGTCGCGAAAATTAAGCAGTGGTCACACATGTTTATGCAGTGTATCTTGACCTAGCCAAAGTAGTTAATACCATGTGCATACTTGCTTTGTATGAATGCTTTTAATATAGACCTGTTTGTGATGAGATGAATAGCAAACTGGCTAGAAGACAGAATCCACATACTTTGTGTGACAGGTTCCTCCTTTGAATATATGAAGGTAATCAGTGCAGTATCCCCCCCACCTCGAGCTATATGGTGGGACACATTCTTTTCAGCATGTACTTCTCTGATCTCCAAAATGAGAACCGGGACTTCTGGATAACGAAGTTTGCAGAGGACTGCAAACTAGGGATTTATTGTTAAGACCCCTGTAAGCTGTATATCCTTTATCCTGTTTAATACCTGGTGTTTAAAAATGGGCTCAAATTAAATATGAAAAAGTGTATTATCATTTTATTTGTCAGACCAGACAGCTCCTGCCCTCACCATATAGTATTGACAGTACTCCACTATTGAACAGAAATATATTTAGGGACCTGGATAGCTCTTGACAGTTCCTTCCCCTTCGCGCATCGTGACAACTGATTCTGAAAAATTTTCTGCCTAATACAGCTAATAGTTAATGGTACATCATCCCTATCTAACAATTTGATCATTCCCTTGTATGTGGCATTGATTAAATCAGTTAGAGTACAGTGCTGCTTCAGGATTTGCCTTATTTGATGTATTAAGCAAGTAGAAAAGTCAGAGGTTCCTGACTAATAGTATTTCAGACGTGACCCTCTATTTAATCAGTATCTTATAACTGTTTAGCTGTGATTTGTGCCTTGTCTGTGTCATTAAAGATCTTGTTGTCCTTGATGTTCTTCGTGTTTCACTGTTGCAGTCTTCACATCTGGCTTATCCCTGCCAGGGTAGCCCTCGGCCGGCCTGAATACCAGAGAGTTAGTATTTCTGCGTTGGTTGCTTTTGCTTGAGGACTAACGTCAGGTTGTCAGTGGTATAAAGAAAGGCAGCCAATGCCATTACATCAGTCTTTCTTACCATGGAGCCCGAAGCAGAAGCAGTTCGCACGAGTGCTGGTTGGCCGCGCTACCTGAGTTTTCATCTCCGAATTGAAGTTGTAGTCTTCTAAAGATAAGTACCCCATTGGGGATCTTTTTTTTGTTCAACGCCTGGACTATCTGTTGTCGAGCCCTTATTGTAGCCAGATATTTTTTTTTTTACAGTCCTCGAATTCTGATATAGCTTCGGCAAGCCATCCAACAGCAGATCTTTCGAAAAAGTGTAAAGATAAAGACAGAGATAGACTGCACAGGACCGAACCTTCCGATGACGCTACTGCCATGCTGATAGTCAGTCCTCCACAATTCAGTGAGGTGCTTTTGCAGCCCCTAATGCCCTCTTCAGTTAATTCACAGGCTGCTACCGAGACCTTTTCGGAATCCAGTATGCCTCAGAACTCTTCTTCGTCTAAGGATCCTGCTGTCTTCTCTACCTTGGATGAGTCGGGAGCCGCTGTGCAGCCACCAGCTTCTGAGGAAGTCATTCACAACACCGAATCCAGACATAAACAGACATCTTCTTTCACAACTACGATTCTTTCTAAAACAGCAGAGTTCCTTAGGCCCAGGGGTCGAACCACCTCCAAGAAACCGACTACCAGCCATTCTCTGGCGCCTGCTCTCTTTCCTCAGTCACAAATGCTTAAAATGGCAGAGGACCTTATACTGATTAGGGGAAGCCAAGCCACTCCCTCAGAAAGAAAGAGATCTGTCTCCTGTAGTTTTGTCTGAACAACAGTCCGATGAATCCAATGCATCTGACTATGAAGACATGCAGCCCCCCCTCTACAAATCAGGATTCTGATGCAGAGGAATCTATTCCTTCAGCCTCTCCCCCAGAGGATTTTTTCTTTGGGGTAACCCTGCATACTTTAAGGGAGAATTTCAAATGGGAGAGTCGAGACTACCCACAGTCTAAAAAGAGAATCTGAGAGTTCCTGGGCCTTCCACAGCACAGGCCCTTAACCTTAACCTTCCCCCCCAGTCCTAGATATGGTGGTTGTAGTCTTCCTTGAATCCAGCTTGACTGTAGACGCCCTCCCTCCTGCTCCTAGAAAACCAGACAAGAGTACTACAGAGTCCCTGAATCTCACAAATATCTTTTTAAAAACCCAACAGCAGACCCTAAGGCCTAAAAGGGGGTTAAAGCTACTTCAGCTAAGAATCTCATCCCCTCAGACAGGGTTTCCAGAGCACGGGACAGATGGGGTAAAAAAGTATACACCTCAGCTTCTCTTGCTATCAGGGCACTAAATTATCAGTTCCATATGCTTAAATGTCAGCAACATACCTTGGAACTCCTTAAACATAAAATTTCCTCCTTTCCTGCATGGGCAGAATCTAAAGATTTACAGGAATTAATGCACTCTCCTGGTCAAGTAACTAAACACACTTTGCACTGCGGTTTTGATGCCCTGGTAACTTCTTGCAGGGCAGCAGTCACTGGATCTGTCATTAGAAGACATGTATGGCTTAAAGAACATCCCTGCCAGACCATGTCAAATCAAAATTGTTGGATGCACCTTTGCACAAAGATAACTTATTTGGTACTAAAGCAGAAGAGGTGTTAAAGACGGAAGAAAAAGCAAAATCTATGCAGACTGTTAAAGATTTCTTACAGGTACAGCCCCCTAGGTTCAGCAGGCATTTTCCTTCCAAGCACTGGTCCTTTCCTGCACCTAGTAAACAGGGCCAGCCTAGGCCCTGTGGAAACGGACCTCCAAGACAGCAGTCCCAGGAGTTGTAGAGATCTATGCAGTGGACTGCCTCCACTTCAAAACCAGGGAGTAATAAGCCAACCCCTTATGGTAAGAACTCACAATGACTCTCCCCCTCCCAACCTCACCTCTGCCAACCATCACATTACCCCTAGGAGGGAAACTCTCCTTTCACTCAAGCACCTGGGCCACCATTACCAAGGACCAATGGGTTCTGAACATTTTGTCTCGGGGGTAGAAATTCTCCTTCCACACCCTTCCAACCCAAAAAAGGTTCCCAGATCTGCCACCAAATCAGTGGACAGAGGCTCAAAAGCAAATCCGTACACTGCTCTCCTTAGGAGCAGTAGAACAAGTTCATGCAGAGCAGATAGGCCAAGGCTTCTACTCCAGACTTTTTCTGGTACCCAGAAATGAGGGCATCTAGTGCCCCATCCTCTCTATCCATTCTAAACACCTTCCTGGTGATCCCAAAATTCAAAATGCTCACCCTGCAGTAGCTGCTACCCATGCTCTCCCAGGACGCTTGGCTAGCCACCCTGGACCTAAGAGTTCTACCTCCACATTCCCATCAGGGAGACCTGCAGAAAATATCCTCGCTTCAGGCAGGATCTCAACACTTTCAGTTGTCTGCACTTTTCTTTGGCTTATCTACTGCTCCTAGTATTTTCACAAAATGCCTGGCTCCAGCCGTTGCTTTTTGCAGACAAAAAAATGTTCAAATTGACCCCTTAGACTACTGCCTTATTCAGGCAGATAACCAGGAAAAGCTGCTCGAAGACCTGGCGTTTGTAAAGGACCTACGAACTTCCTTAGGGTGCACAATCAACGAAAAGAAATCCATGCAGGCACCCACCAAAAGGATAATCATCCTGGGAGCAAGTCTGGACACAGCTGATGGCATGCCTAACACCAGAGAAACAAAGTTTCCTATCAGCTTACGTCTCTCAACTGGCCACCAGGCCCCAGCTTTCTGCAAGGGAAATCCTGCAAGCCCTGGGGTTCATGGCATCTTGCATACTATTTATTCCATATGCCAGACTGCATATGAGGAAACTTCAGTGGTACCTAAAGAGCCTTTGGTGTCAACACTCTCAAGATCTGGAAATTCTTTTTACCTGTTATTCCTTGCCAGAGGAAGGAATTTCTTTGGTGGGCAACAGCCTGCTCCCACAACAAGGGGCTGCCCTTCTCTTCACACCTCTCACCACAGATGCATCAGACTATGCTTGGGGTACACACCTGGATGGCAGGTGCATACAGGCCCAATGGAACCCCCCCCCAGCAAGTCCCCCTGCACAGCAGTCAAAAAGAGAATGATGGCTGTGCAGTAGGCCTTGATAGCTTTCAAACCCCTTCTCTCTCCAGGGGTTCTTCTGATCAAAACAGAAAACTACAGTTGTGTGGTACATCAGCAAGCAGGGAGGGACCCACTTCTACTCGCTGTGCAGGCTGGCCATGACCCTTTGGTTGCAGCCTCTTCAATGCAACTACACCTGTTAGCACAATACTTGCCAGGCTCTTTCAACTCCCCTGGCAGACCAGTTAATTTGAAAACCTTTGGACCCCCACGAGTGGCAGCTCAACTGAAACACCTTCTTACTAATAATTCAGAAATGGGGGAACCCCGGAGGACAACCTCTTTGCCTCCCACCCCAATCATCAGCTCAGCAAATTCTGCACCAGGGAGCATCACTGCATGGCATGGAAAGTGGATGCCCTGTCCTTCCCCTGGGTAAACCTCTCAGTCTATGCCTTTCCTCCCCTAGCTCTCATTCCCAAGGTACTGATCAAAATGAGGGAGGAAAAACCAAGGACAATTCTCATAGCCCCAGAGTGGCCCAGACAGTACCAGTACCCATTGCTGCGCAGCCTGTCCCCACTGCCCTCAATGCATTTTCCTCAGATTCCCAACCTCCTAACCCACAAGGAAGGGGAATTCATGCACCCCCCAATTACAGACACTCAATTTTCCAGCTTGGCTTATACCCTGACCAATCTGCCATCTTCAGTAAACAGGTTCAGGATGTTGTCCAAGAGGCCAGATGCCCTAGCACCAGAAAGTATTGTGCAGATAAATGGAAAAGATTCTGCACCTGGATCCAGGCTAAGGAGGTGCCAATAAGGCACAGCCTTCCATCCCTCTCATCCTGGATTACTTAGCTGACCTATTACACAGTGGTCTCTCTCTCTCCTCTATAAACATTCATGTCTCTGCTATTTCAGCTCATTTTCCCACTGTCTGATCAAACATTCCCTCAGAGGGGCTAACAACCTGAGGCCCCCCAGAAGGGCACCAGCACAAGCTTGGGACCATAACTTTGTCTTGGAAAAGCTCATCTTGCCTCCTTTCCGAACCATCTTCTTCTGCAGAGCTAAAATTTCTCTCCTGGAAGGCAGCCTTCCTCCTGGCCATCACTTCAGCCAGAAGAGTGTGAGCTGCCAGTCCTCATGGCGGTGGAACCCTTCATCTTCCATGCAGACAAGGGTATACCTCAGAACTAATCCATCCTTCATGCCCAAGGTGGGTATCCAGTGTGGCTCTCAACCAATCAATCCATCCATCTGTCCACCTTCTTTCTTAACCCTCAAAACAAGGAAGAAAGGATTCTGCACACACTAGATATGCAGAGAGAGCTCAGATACTATCTGGACAGGAGTAAACCCTTCAGAAAATCTGATCAACTGCTGGTTAGCTTTGCTTCAGGGGCAGAGCAAAGCCATCTCCAAGCAAACCATTTCTAAATGGATAGACACTGCATCCATTTCTGCTACAATCAGCATGGCAAGCCTTCCCCCAAGGGTGTCAAGGACACACTCCACCAGAGCAGGCTCCACCTCTGCAGCTTTCCTCAGAGGAGTCCCCACCAGGTACATCTGGAGGCTGCCACCTGGACATCTGGTCACACCTTTACCAAACATTACCACCTGCCTCTCTCTTCCAAATCTAGGGCAGGTTTTGCCTCTTCAGTCTTGCAGGGTATGCTAGCCAGCCCGTAGCTTCCTTGACTGCCTCCACCCATTTCCTCAGCTTTGGGATCTACCCAAATGTGATGACTACAACAGTGAAACACGAAGAACATAGTACAGTTGTGTACACCTACTATAAATGTAGATGTTTGAGTGTCTTCACTGATGCAGTCCTGGTTTCCCTCTCTCCTTCCCCCTTTTTCTTTTTTGTTCTCCTTTCCTTCCAAGAGGGACATACTGGTATTTATTTTCCACTGGAGGGGTTCTGCCAGACCCTGGCCTCCTATTTTGGGGGCTCCTGACCGGTTAGGGCAAGAAAAACTGATGTAGTGGTGTCTGCTGCCTTCCTTTATACCACTGACGACCTGACGGCGGTCCTCAAGCAACAGCAACACAGCAACTGACACAGAAATACTAAGTCTCTGGTATTCAGGCTGACCGAGGGCTACCCTGGAAGGGATAACCCAAGTGTAATGACTGCAACAGTGAAGACACTTTAACATCTACATTTATGGTAAGTGTACACAACTGTACTATCTGCCATACCTCTGCAAGTCTAATAATTTAGCAAATGCTGGAACCAGGAACCTTAATCTCTACTAGCAGATAAATAGACCACAATGGAGAGAGAGAGATTCATTGTGCAAGTGCTGCATCCTCCTGTGGAATAAGCTGCCATGTAGGTTAAGTATTGCAGTACATTATCCTTTGAACAGAACATAAATGGCTGGGTTGCTGCCTTCAGATTTACCTTATGACTAACTGAAATAGCCCTAGTTGAGAAAAGGATGTTTGCTCGAGGGTGGATAATTGCAAGATGATGCTGGTCACAAGACTAAGTACAATTCTTATGACCATGTTGGACTTGGAAATTGTGCTGCTTTCATGTACATCCCTTGGAAGGCTTTCATTTTAGTAGCTGTTACTTCCGCCAGAAGGATTTCAAAACTGTGGGGTTTATTTGTGTAGTGAGACTCAAAACCATTTTCTCCTTTTAAAGAAAGGGTGGCATTCAAGACCATACTTGTCCCATCATTGTTTTTTTTTCCGTTTCAGTTTAACCGGGTTAGCCCCTCTGGGTCATAATTAATTTCAGTAGGGGTCAAGGAGTCATTAAACCAAAAATTAGGTTATTGTGAAAAACAAATTATAGATTGAGGTGCAAAGCAGGGAATACCTTAATCAGAAAGATAATTGCTATGGTGGTCTAAACTTCCTTTGAATCATTTCATACAGTCCTTTGTTTTTATCTCGCATCACAGAGATCCTGCTTACCATGGATGTACATGGATAACTCCGGTGTTATACTAGTGGAATCAGAGAGTTAATACAGTCTGAACAGCTGCTGGTGTTCTTTCATGTCAGGTAAGCAGAGAAGTTCAGTATCCTGATGCAGTCTGCTAGCCATTTTGAAAGATTCTGTCACTTTTTGCAGTTACCAGTGGCAGGTCATCATCATCAAACATTATAATCAGATGATGGTTGATGATGAGTGGCAGCTGACATTGCTGCAGTCTTTTTCAAGAATCCTTCAGCTCTTTGGGTATGGGCAGCTGCCTCCTGGACTACATTTCACAATTTTTTTTTTTTTTAATTATTATGGACGGAATAATTAGTCAAGGAGTAGGGCAGGGGTTGTCTCTCTGGTGCAGGATGTGTTGGAGACTTTCACCAATGTTTGTGTTCAAAGATCTTTCACTTTTTGAAGTATTCCATAGCAGACGTTTAGTTAAGAAGTAGGTCTGGTTCTGCCTCTGTTGTGCTGTAGTGTGTGGTGGTGTCCTCTACCCAGATCAGGGGCAGGGATTTTCAGTGGTCTGTACTCTACTAGTCTTCTGGGAGTGTACTGCATCATTGATCCTTATGAAAAACATAGTTCAGTTGAAAGAGCATAGTCATCATAAGGAATAGATATTGAAGTAATAAGGTCATTGTTGCAGTGGGAGCTTACACCTACATTTACTGTCTTTTCTGCAGGCATGTAAGTCATCTAACTTCTAAGTATGGTTTGAGAGTACAGGTATGATTGACACTGATTTTATGCTCTAGCATAGAACTGAATATGGTGCAGATGCTTTTGTCCATTACAATTTTCCTGGTACTGCCCTTGGTGTGGGGGGTGACTTTGGCATTTGACTGGTTTACTACTTTGGCTGAAAGCCTGATGGCTTTTTGCAGCTGTATCCCATTCATCCACAAATGTACTATAGCAGTTCAAATGCGGTTTGAACTTTGATTCTTAGGATGAGCATCCTTCCACATCTATAGTTTCTTGTGCCATCCCTCAGAAAGTTGAGTATCTCTGACTTTTATGGACTTGAAAAAGGCCCATAGCAGTCTTCTGTCCTCTGGAAAGTGCCTCAAGTTCTGTATCTGAAGCCTTGTCTGTCTGTTACTGCACGCTTGTTTATGGTAATATTTAATCGTGGTTGCACTGCTTCACTGGAACACTGTCTGCCTACTCTGTATGGATGACTGGCTATAATGTACTTTTATTCAGCTGATTTGATATTTTAAATTTCATTTCCTTAAATAACTATTTCTCCTCTTCAGCTATTTTACATTCGTTTACATATCCGAAGTCATCCTTTCTATTCTTTAATGTATAGATTCTATCCAGTCCTTAGATCCAACTCTGCTGCTTATTCCAGACTTAGGATCCAGCTCCTCCCTTTATCCATAATGCTCTGTTGCTTCCCCAAAGCCTCAGATCTTGTTTGCCGCCATTGCAAGGAGATGCAGGTTTTCCAAGCTCTCTAGCTATTGGTTTTGTGAGTTATAAAACGTATATTGATATTTTTCTATATTAATCTACTTTTCCAGTAAACTATCCTCAGTTTCTCTCGCTGGCATTAGGGAGTTTCTTTCCATTCTTTCTAACACTATATTTCGGTAGTATTTGATTACTATTACTGGTATCCCTGTTTACCCATTTTAGGGTATTTTTTGCTTACCACAATTGGTAGAACTTTTCTTCTAATTTCTGTATTAAAAAAAGCTACCTGTTTTAATCTGTGGGTACTGTATTTGACAATGATTGTAAACTCTGTTTTCAGACAACGTGGTTTCTTCGCAGTTATGTCACAAAAACCCACAGGTATCAAAAAGTGAGCTTCTTGTAGGCATAAAATTCCAAACTCGGATGCCTACAAGGAGTGCATTATTGTCTAGGGATTGAACATCTACAAATTGCTTGTAAAATACAACCCCATGATGCTTTGCCAGAGATGGTCTGCACCTGACGCCCCAGGGATTCAGTTTACTGACTAAGGCTCTTGCCACACCTATAGTGCCTTTTTTAGGCAAAGCTCAAAGGACAAAACCACCACCATAATGGGTACAAGCATGCAAATTCTGAAGGTAATGCTACTCAATGCTAGAAGTCTAAAGCTCAAAATGCACTCTCTCAAGGCACTCCTAAAAATGGAGAATATCAATATCTGTGCAGTAACTGAGACCTGGTTCAAGGCTCCAGAGAGCACCCCTGCAATACCAGGCTACAACTCTTACCATACTTTTCGGCCACCAAACCAGGACTGAAACAGTAAAGGTGGAGTGTCGTCCATATTCACACTACGTCGTCTGTCATCATGCACTAACTTCAAAGCTGCTCTAAAATCATATCTAAAAGAGCACAGGACATGCCCCTGTAAAAACCTCTCTAGCATCACTACCCCAACTTCTCTAATCCCTTTCTTCCACCCCTCTAACTACCTTGGATTGGAGCCAGATACATTGCTTGTAAACCTATATCTCAGCTGTAATCTTAGCCACTGTTATTCAAGGGTAATAGCTGCTAGCTCAGGTATTTTAAATACTTGGTAGTCTTTTTGGCACCAGTGATATAAGTGTTGTACCATTTAACTAAATAATTTCATTTTGAACTGTAACTGTTTACTACTATTGTTAAACAAAACCTACCTATACTTCTTGTAACTTGTAATTAATTGTTTTTATTGCGGAGTTTTTCTCCCCAGGCCTCGGCTGAAAAAAGACCCGAGTCCAGTCGGATTTTTCCGGTCAACAAATGTAAATAAATAATTTCACCAAGGATATTCACACCACCAGGCTCATTGCCCAACACAGTTTGTCTGAAATTCTGCAGGTGCATCTAACACTAAGTAAGACTGCAATCCAAATTGTAGCTTGCTACAGATCACCTCGCCATGCCCCAAGATTCTCACTGCACCTTTCTAAACATACTGGAAAATATTAAGATACAACCAAACAACCTAATACTGGGTGATTTCAGCTACCCTGCCATTAACTGGAAAACGACCTACCAACACCTTTGCCCAACGTTTTTTGGAATTCATAAATTCCAACGCCCTGGATCAACTAATCCATAGTCCCACCAGGGGCTTCAATGTCCTAGACCTGGTCATTACCAACATGGGAAATCGATGCTCCACACTTACGGTCACCCCCTCGTTGGTCGGGTCTTGACCATAAGCTAGTCACCCTTAACATCCACATCCCCCCCCCTGTAAGGAAGCCTCCATAAAAACTTTCTCCAAAGCCAACTTCATGCTACTCAAGTCAGAAGTGACAAACTTCATGACACCCATGCAGACGGGAACTGAAAGTTCATAGATAGGTACTAGGCAATCGGCCCAAGGGCCTATGTAAGCCTAGCCAACAAGGTTCCCTGGCTTACGCTACCCAAGAAAGTTAATTTCTTGTGCCACTGTCGAGCAGACACACAGAAGTGATCCCAGGGGTGTATTTCCTATTTCCTATCCACTCATCAAGATTTTTCTTGAAGAGTGCTAATGATGAACTTTGCTTGACATAGATGGGTAGCCTGTTCCAGAGTATGGGAAGTCTCTGGGACAGGAATCTATCCCTCCCGCATGTCCTGTTTATTGTGGTGACAAGGTTTAGGTCCCTAGAGCGTGTAGCTTTGAGGGATTGGGATTTCTTTTGGTGTAGCATGTCCAACAGCTCTGGGTTTTACATAGTTTTATATGTTAGGCAGAGATCACCTCTGAATAGTGGATATGCTATGGAGTAAAGCTGGAGTTTTTTGAGGTGGTCAGTGTAGGTCATTTGTTTGAGGCCAGTAATCCTCTTTGTGGGGTACTTCTGTGGCCTTTCCAGCTGCTGCAGATGTCTTGCAAGGTGCGTTCCAAAAGGGGCGTTGTACTCTAATGGGTCTAATGAGTGTCGAGTAGAGGGGAACAATGACCTCTTTTTTTCCTGGATGAGAACCCTTTTATGATGAGGTGTGCCAAGTAGAAGGACTTCCTGACTACTGTGGCGATGTGACTATCAAAGGAGAGACTACTGTTCACCTGGGTCCCAAGGTCTCTTAATCACACATTCGGTGTTAAGTAGATTGCTGCCTATGTGGTAGTTCATGGGTACAGAGTTTTTACCAAAGGGGATGACACTGCACTTTTTAGCATTGAGCCTGAGGCCATGGCTCTGACACCAGGCATCTGTCTCAGCAATGGCCTTCTGTAGGATGTCCACATCATTTGGGGACTTCACTATGGCTCCTAGTTTGCAGTCATCTGGGAACTTCATTAGCCAGAGGTCTTCTGTGTTGGCCTGTACTTCAGAGAAGTAGATCCCAAACAGGAGAGGTCCCAGGATGGAACCCTGTGGTACTCCACTTGTCACTGCTTTGAGGTCAGATTTGGAGTCTGCAACTTTTACAGTGTGGGTTCTGTCAGTGAGCCAGTTGGCAACCCATCTTGTGACATAGGGATTTAAACATAGTTTAGTGAGTTTAGCTATAATTCCAGAATGAGGGATGGTGTCGAAAGCATTGGAGAGGTCAAGATAGGCTGTGTGATCCACTTTACCCTCATCTACGGCTTTGGTGACTGCCCCAAAGAAGTCGATCAGGTTCAGGAGGCAGGAACTGCCTTTCACAAACCCGAACTGGGTGGGATTCAGAGTTTGGAGGTTACCAATGTCTTTGAGTTCCATGATGATATGTTCCATTGCCTTGAAGACCAGGCTCGTCAGGCTAATAGGTTGATAGTTCCCGGGATCAGTGGTGGCCCCCCCTTTGTGGAGTGGAATAACTGTTGCTGTGCGCCATTCAATGGGCACAAAGCCTGATGCGTTGCTATTATTGGACATGGTGCTTAAGTGGGGAGCCAGTTCGTTCTGAAGTTCATGTAAAACGCCGCCTAGGATGTTGTCTGGTCCCATGGATACTGTGTTTTTGCCTTTAGAGAGTGCAGCTTTTACCTATGTAGTTGTGATTACAGGGACTCTGCATTATTCCTGTATAGATATGGCCCTTTAGGGGGTGAGGGGGGGTAAAGTTAGCACTGAACATATCTGCCAGGATGTTTTCAATATCAGTTGGTTCTGTAATTTCCGTGCCGTTGTGCTTTTGGTCAGGTCTTGAGTTCGACTGCTGAATGCTACACTAAGGCACTGTACGAGCACATCCACTCATGCAAGAATTGTGCCATCTCAAATAGAACCAAGATGCTCTTCTCCAAAAAAAGGAAGCCAATCTGGTGGTCCCCTGCCATAAACAAACTTTACAACAAAATGAAGAAACTGTTGCATTAAAGAGGAAAATCCCAGGATGCAAAAAACTCCCTTACCAACCTCAGTAAGAAGTGGAGATCCCTCATAAAATCCTCCAAAGCTAGTTATGAAAATAAAATTGCCAAATATTTCAAAAACAACCACAAGGCATTCTATAACTATGTCAAGAATCTAAATGGCAATACTCATATCTGCTCTGAGCTACAGCAGAATGGCATTAAATATACTGATCCCAAGCAATATATTGGCAGATCATTTCAGTGCCAACTTCACCCCCCTCTCACCCCCTAAATGGCCCATCTCAATACTGGAATATTGCCAAATTCCGGTAATAGCCACACAGGTAAAAAACTCAGTCTCCAAAGCTAAGAATACAGCATCCATGAGACCAGATGACATCCTTGGATGTGTACTACATGAACTGTAAATTGAACTGACACCTCACCCAAGTGCCATGTTTAATCATAGCCTCACCTCAGGCTTTGTGCCCACTGAGTGGCGCACAGCTACAGTTATCCCACTCCACAAAGGGGGATCCACCTTGGATCCCAGGAACTACCCGCCACATCAGTCTGACGAGCCTGATCTGCAAGGCCATGGAACGTATTATCATGGAACTTATAAACAAAGACATTAACAACTTGAAACACTGGACTCCACCCAGTTTGGGTTCATGAAGGGCCAATCTTGTCTCCTGGACCTGATTGACTTCTTCAAATCAGTTTCCAGAGCCGTGGACGAGGGTAAGGTGGTCCAGACAGCCTATCTGGACCTTGCCAAGGCCTTTGACACCACCCCTCACTCTGGAATCATAGATAGACTTACTAAGCTGGGCATTAATCCCTACGTCACTCGATGGGTTGCCAACTGGCTTACTGACAGAACCCACACTATAAAACTAGCCGACTCCAAATCCAGCTCCAGACAAGTGGAGTACCTCAGCGTTCAGTCCTGGGACCGCTCTTGTTTGGCATCTACTTCTCTGAAGTACAGGACAACACTAAGGGACTCTGGCTAACAAAGTTCGCAGATGACTGCAAACTGGGAGCCATTATTGAATCCCCAGATGATGTGAATACTCTACAAAAGGGCTTTACAGAAACAGATGCTTGGTGCCAGATTCATGGGCTCAAGCTCAATGCCAAGTAATGTATAGTTATCCCCCTTGGGAAAAAACATGTACCCATGAATTACCACATAGGTGGCCGTACACTAAACACCGAAAGTGCGATCAGAGACTTAGGGACTCAGGTGGACAGTGGTCTCACTTTCGATAACCACATCACCACAACAGTCAGGAAATCCTTCTATGTGGCACACCTCATCAGTAAGGGCTTTCATCCAGAAAAAAGGAGTTCATTGTCCCTCTGTACTCATCCCTCATTAGACCCATTATTGAATTTGGTATGTACCTCTCAAGACATCTGCAACAACCGGAAAGGCCGCAGAAATACCTCACCTAAAAGAATCATAGGCCTAAAGCAGATGCCCTATGCTGACTGCCTTAAAAAAGCTCCAGCTGTACTCTGTCGCATATTGTCTACTCAGAAGCGATCTCTGCTTAACATACAAGGCCATGTCAAACCCAGAGCTGTTGGACATGCTAGACTTAAAGAAATCCCAATCCCTCAGAGCCACACACTCCAGGGATCTAAATCTTGTCCTGACAATAAACAAAACATGCTGGAGGGATAGGTTCCTGATCCAGAGACTTCCCAGGCTCTGGAATAGTCTACCCATACATGTCAAGCAGAGCGCTTCTTTGGCCCTCTTCAAAAGGAACCTTGACGATTGGATGGTAGATGGGAAATTCACCCCGGGGAATCACGTCAGTCGCCCTGCTAGACAGGGGTCCAGGGAAGTAAATAGTGTGGGAAGAAATAGCCAGGGAATTATTATGGCTAGGCTTGTATAGGCCCAAGGGCCAATAGCCTAGTACCAACCTATGAACCCTAGGGCTTTAGCGGATTGTTGTGATGAACTGATCCTAGGAGGTCTTCTGCCTTCCACTTATATTTCAAACCTCCACCAAAATACAGCAAGTCTGCACTGTTGGAGTATAGGAAGCGTTTCCCTCCAAAGTCCCCCCAGGTCTTCCTCAGAGCCTGTGACTAAGACAAAGAAATTATCGGATCCAGTGCTGTCCGATACTAAGACTCATCAATTTTATCTGAAGACTTAAGATTCTTGGCTTCAGTAATCACTATCAGTTCAAAAATGACACCCTCAGATCCTAGAACCTCTGTTCCAAAGCAGGTTTCTTCTTATAGGAGTACTATTCCTTAGTACACTGTTAAGCCAATATCACCTACCCAGCCTTCAAGGTTGCTTCAAACTCCCAAGAACTCTAGGCCTCCTTCCACTTCCTCCTCTAGGTCCTCCAGGAGCTTCTCAGAAATGGACGTGGATAGGATGATGGGAGAGTTTCTCAGAGCTTAGATCGAGATGGGGGTGTTACTAGCTCTGTCACCTGCCTTATCCATGAGTATGCCAACAACTTCTAAAGCTATTTCCTGCCCTCCTCTGATCCATCCTATGGTTTCAGAGTCCCAGGGTCTGAGATCTGCAAGAGGTCCAGTGTAGTATCTGAGGAAAGCTTCTTCCTCCACTCAGACTGTATCCTTGGCTAACTCTGCTCACATACCATGGAATCAGAATGGGTCTCATAGCTGAAGTGTCACTATTTGGTCTGAGGGGATAGACTTTCAGATACGTCCCCTCCTCTAGGAGCGTTGTCCCTGGCCCTAGACAGTTTAGATCCCTGGGAGGTCTAAACCTGCCCTCATCTGGAGTTTCCCACTTCAAGGAGGCAGGTTGGGGTTTCTCTGGGTCCATTGCCTTTTGAGATGGTGGAAAGGGCTTTTCTCTCCACAGAGAATTGCCTTCTCATGTCTTGGATCCTTCTTTCTCCCATCGGTTCTTCATTCAGGTTATTCCACAGGTACAGCCAGAACCAATAACTGTCCAGCCAGTTCCTTTCTTCTGACACTTCGCCTGAACATCCCACAGAGGAGGTACATCAGAAGAGAACATGTAAAAAGAGGCACATAGACTCCCCATTGGAGTCCGTCACAAAAGATACCAGTTTTGATGGAGAAGGGACCCCCATATCACAGCCAGAAGACATTTTCTTTGGAGATATTATAGAGATCCTGAAACAGAAAGGTGTCTGGTCTTCCCAAAACCCCTCATCAGAAGAATGTATGATTTTTGAGGCTTTTGGTTCTGGCCCATCTACATCCTGGGTAAGCCCTCCTCCCCCGACAAACGTATTAATTTTAGTTGCTCATCTGGCATGGAAGGGACCGGATACCACCATACCCATTCCTAAAAACCCAACATGCCCCCGACCAACAGACCGCACAGGAGCAAAGGGGTCACAGTTGATGTTATGGTGGTGGTGGTAGCCACCAAGAAAGAGCTAACGGAACAGAGCTTTGCTGTACACCTGCCTAACGGGGAGTCTAGAGCTTTGCACAGGTTTGGAAAGTGAGTTTTTGCCTCTACAAACTGTGCCCTTAGGTCACTAAATTTCCTGGCACATTTTACCGTACTTCAGAGAGATTTGACCAAGGAGCTTTCAAATGCTGTTTTAGTCAATGTTTACTGAGAATTTCAAACATCTTTACAACTGGTCACTCTTGTCCATATCCAGTGCTTTGATGAGGTTTATCTGTCATACAGCTGAAGGCACCTCATAAGAAGCCAGTTCAGGTATTGCCATAAGGAGGCATGCTTTGATGCGGCTCTGACTTTGCAGAATCTTTTAAGACGTCTTTTGTAATGCTCCATTTCATGGCATTTCTTTGTTTGGGCCATCCATAAGATGCTTATCCGCAGTGAACAAGGTGGAAGGAGACAGCGCTATAGGAGTCAAGTTTTCTGTTCCTCAAAGAACCTTTTCTAGGAATCTGAGAGGGTTGCAAGAAGATGTGGTTCCTTAAATCTCTGGTATCTTTCCAAGATCCACATGGTGACAATTTCTTCAGAGGCGGAGGAGGAGATTTCAGTGGTAGATGTCACCATAGAAACAGAGGAGGTCCACAGAATCAGTGCATATTCTTTTTCGGATAGGCCTTCTCACTGCTCATAAAGCACTGCCCAACTGTCTAACTCTGGAAGCAGTCGCGGGTTGTTTGTCTTTGCACCCAGATGCCTGGGCAAATATAACACAAGACACATGAGTGCCAAGCATAATATCCAGGGGTTATTGTATACCATTTTCCCTTTTTCCATCTTGCAAAAGGAAGAAACTTCCCAGCATTCCGTCCTGTTAGAGGAAGGCAGTAGCACAAGAAATCCAAAAGCTGCTAGAGAAGAGAGTTATCCAAATGGTCCCTCCAGACTAGATAGGATTTGCAACTTATTCGCGCTACTTTTTAGTGCCAAAGAAAACAGGGGACCTCAGATGCATTTTGTATCTAAGCAACTTAAATCGGTACTTAAAGAAAGCAAAGTTCCAAATGGTCATGGTCCAATCCATTCTACTATAAGACATCTTCAGTTTCAGCTGGGAGCCAGTCTTTACCAAATGTTCATCGTGTTACCCTGCTGCAGTCATCACACTTGGGTTATCCTGTCGTCAGGAGGTCCCGCAGTCGGCCAGATTTCCAAAGTCTTGGTCCGACGGTTGCTGTCGCCTCATCCCTGACGTCAGAGCGCCAGGGGTACATATATTGCAACCGACGCCATTTTCTTCAGTCTTTCTTGTCGCGCGGTGCCCGAAGCAGAAGCAGTTCACAAGTGCCGGTCGGCCGACTCCTGAGATTTTCGAATTCGAGTTTCAGACCGAAGTCTTCTATAAAGCTAAGTACCCCGTTGGGGAAACTTTTCTTGCCTCAGACCGATGTCAGAAAAAGTTAACAATTGTATTTCTTGTGGGAAGCAAATACCTCATAAGGATTTTCATTCTTATTGTATACCCTGCCTAGGCCCTGATCACGACATCACATCTTGTCGTTTTTGTGCTAGATTTAATAAACACACTATTAAAAGACGATTTGATTTCGCATGACACTTTTTTTGGCAGAAAATTTAATTATAACATGCCGTCGGAGCTACCGACTACCGGCGTGCACAAAAAGCACAGGGATAAGGATCAACAGCCCAGGCCTAAGCCCGATTCCGAGGCCTCGGTTGATCCGGTCTCCGGTTATCAATGAGGCTCCGACGCAGCCTCTGACTACTGCAGTTGAGGAACCCGAGACCGCTATGGATATTTTGACGGAATGTACTAGGCTGACGTAGCCTTTTACTTCAGGCCCTACCGACGACTTACCTCCCAAGGACACTGGTACTTCTGAAACACCTTCGCTTTCTGAAGGCATTTTCAGACCGACGACTCTTACAGTCAAAACATTTTCTAAACCAAAGACTCCTTCCAAATCGAAAAAGCTTCACTTCAGTCTCCTGTTCAAGGCCCTATGCCTAAGAAACAGATGCTCAAGATGGCTGAAGATCTGATTTTTCTTATCAGGGGTTCCCAGCCTCCTCCTGACAAAAGGCCTAGACAAGAGGAAGAATCTGCTTCCTCTGAACAACTGTCTATTTCTTCGGATTCCTCTGAAGACCGACTATTCCTTCTCTCCTTATGAAGATTCTGATGCTGAGGAGACTCTTCCCTCAGCTTCCCCTCCAGAAGATACTCTTTTGGGGAAACTTTACACACTGAGGGAACATTTTCACTGGGAAGGTCAGGATTACTCTGATTCCAAGAAAAGGCTCAGAGAGTTTATTTTACTCCCCCAACACAGACCTCTAGCCATCCCTCCTGTTTTGGTCATTGTGGATGATGTTTACTTAGAATCCAGTTTCAACCCTGACTCTCTACCTCCTGCCCCAGCCAAGCCTGACAGATACTACAGAGTACCTGATTCCCATAAATTCCTTTACAAAAGCCCAGTAGCTGACCCAGAGACCATCTCCCAGGGTCCCAAGGGGGCGAAGGCTTCCATGGCTAAAAATCCAGTACCTTCTGAAAGGGATTCAAGAGCACTAGACAGATGGGGGAAAAAGGTTTATACCTCAGCCACTTTAGCTATGAGAGCTCTAAACTGTCAATTTCATATGCTTAAGTATCAGCAATTTCTGATTTCTCAGTTAAAACAAAAGATAACAACCCTTCCTCAACAATCTGAATTGAAAGAAGTACAGGATTTGTTGCACGCCACCGAGCAGGTGGGCAAACATACCTTACAATGTGGGTTTGATTCTTTGGAGGCCTCCTGCAGAGCAGCGGTCACTGGTTCAGTTATACGTAGGTATGCCTGGTTAAAGGAACAAAGTCTGCCTGAACATGTTAAAGCAAAACTACTAGATGCTCCCTTGCAACAGGATGTTCTTTTTGGTGTTAAAGCAGAAGAAGTTTTAAAGAAAATGGAAGATAAGGCAAAATCAATGCAGACAGTCAAAGATTTCCTACAGGTACAACCCCCTCGCTTCAGCAGAAACTGGCCAACCAAAAATTGGTCCTTTCCAGCCACTGATGGGCCTCAGAGGGGTAAATACAGGCGCCCAAGGGGCAGAGGGACAACCACAAGCTCAGTATAAACCTCGCCAATGGACCACTCCAACCCAGAAGGGAGGAGAAGACAAGTCTCAAGCCACCAGAAGGCAAACTCAATGACTTGCACCTCAACTGGCCAAACAAAGCTCTCTTGTCAGCCCCCCTGGGGGGAAAACTAGCATTATTTGTAGACAATTGGCACATGGTCACAAAGGACAAATGGGTCCTAGACATAATTTTACGAGGATACAGATTCCACTTTCACACCTTGCCAATAAAAAGAGGAATGCCAAACCTGCCACAAAATCAAAGGGCAGAGGCTCAAAAACAAATTACAGCTCTCATGGCCATGAGAGCCATTCAAAGGGTGCCAACTCAAGAGCAAGGCCAAGGATTTTACTCAAGACTATTCCTAGTACCCAGGAAAGAAAATGCTTGGAGACCAATTCTGGACCTTTCAATTCTAAACACTTAATTACAAGTTCCCAAATACAAGATGCTAACACTACAGCAGCTACTTCCCATGTTGGGCAAGGAAGCATGGCTGGTAACGTTGGACCTCAAGGAGGCATACCTGCATGTCCCTATCAGACAAAGTTGCAGAAGATACCTCCGTTTCATTGCAGGTTCAACCCATTGTTAATTCTCTGCATTGCCGTTTGGCTTATCTACTGCGCCCAGAGTATTCACAAAATGCCTGGCACCAGTAATTGCATACTGCAGACAAAGAGGAATTCAAATATATCCATACCTGGATGACTGCCTCATCCAAGCAGAAAGAAAAGACATTCTCATACAACATCTGACTTTTGTGAAGCATCTACTAAATTGTCTAGGGTACACAGTAAACGAAAAGAAGTCAAAACTAGTACCCTCACAAAAAAAATGACATTCCTGGGTGCCAGCTTGGACACAACAGCCCAGAAGGCTTATCTTACAAGAGACAAGCAATTACAACTGACTCTATATTTCAAGACAATGGCAACAAAGACCCAATTAACTGCAAGAAAAATTCTGCAGGCTTTGGGCTTCATGGCATCTTGCATTCTGATAATACCATTTGCAAAAGTGCATATGATGAAATTACAATGGTACCTAAAAAGCATATGGTCTCAACACAGCCACAGCTTGGACACCATGATATCTCTCATTCCCTGCCTTCAACAGGAATTTCTATGGTGGGCACAGGCATGTCACCTCAACAAGGGTCAGCCTTTCACCTTGCCCCCACCTAGGCAAACTATCACAACAGATGCTTCAAACTATGCCTGGGTGGCTCACATGGCAGGGCAATGCATTCAAGGCCTATGGACTACAGAACAAAGAAAACTGCACATAAACCAAAAAGAGATGCTAGCTGTACAGAAAGCTCTGACAGCCTTCAAGTATCTACTACAACCTGGACAACTGGCAATAAAGACGGACAACACCACAGTAATGTGGTATATAAACAAACAAGGGGGCACACATTCCTACCCTCTTTGCAGGCAAGCAATGATCTTATGGAACACAGCTTTGACCTTCCAAGTCCAGTTACAAGCTCACTTCCTGCCAGGACAGAAAAACACATTGGCAGATGACTTAAGCAGAAACATCAAAGATCCCCACAAGTGGAAGCTAGACCCACAAATATTTGCAATGATAACTCAAAGATGGGGCCCACCAAATATAGACCTGTTTGCCAGTCCTCAAAACTACCAGCTGACAAAATTTTGTACAAGGACATTCCACCAGCAAGCTTGGAAAGTGGATGCTCTCTCCTTCAGTTGGAAAAACCTGACAGCATATGCCTTTCCTCCAATACCTCTTCTCACAAAGGTTCTTTTGAAGGTCAAAAAGGAGAAACCTCGAATGATTCTCATAGCCCCAGACTGGCCATGCCAGCACTGGTTCCCACTATTGAAGAATATGGCTCACAGTCCACCATGGATTTTGCCTCAAATACCTCATTTGCTCACACAGCAAGACAAGCAGATTTTACACAGCCAGATCAAAACCTTAAACCTGGCTGCATGGCAAATCAATTAAGCAGCCAACCAGCCCCTCTTTCACAAGCAGTACTGGATGTTATTCTAGGAGGCCAAGCACCAGGAAGGCTTACTCGGACAAATGGAAAAGGTTTTCTGCTTGGAACCAAGCTAAAGGTCTAGATACAACTCAGCCTCATATGCCTCACATTCTGCAGTATTTAGCTGAGATGTTGCATAAAGGACTTTCCTTCTCCTCAATTAAAATCCATGCTTCAGCTATTTCAGCTCACTACGACACAAATCCACCTTTATTTTCAAATCCACTCCTAAGGCAGTTCCTCAGAGGGGCAAAAAACATTAGACCACCTAGAAGAGCTCCTACACCTACATGGGACCTCAACTTTGTTCTGGAAAAACTAACATTGCCTCCCTTTGAACCAGCTTTTACTACAGACCTTCAGTTCCTATCTTGGAAGACTGCCCTGCTCCTGGCAATAACTTCTGCTAGGAGAGTTTCAGAATTACAGGCACTTATGGCAGTGGAACCTTTCCTCATTTTTCATCAGGACAGAGTTTCTCTACGAACTAATCCTTCCTTCATGCCTAAGGTGGTTTCCAGCGTAGCTTTAAATCAAACCATCCATCTACCCACTTTCTTCCCCAATCCACAGAACAAAGGTGAGAGACTCCTACATTCCTTGGACATTCACAGGCAGCTTCGATATTACTTGGATAAAACTAAAGCTTTCAGAAAAACTGACCAGCTCTTTGTTTCCTATTCTACAGCTTCTCAAGGGAGGGCCATTTCCAAGCAAACCATTTCTAAATGGATAGGCCGTTGCAAATGATTCTGCTATACCCATCATGGGAAACCAGTTCCTCCTACCATTAGATCCCATTCTACCAGGGCAACAGCTACCTCTACAGCCTTTCTCAGGGGGGTTCCTACCAAGGAAATTTTAGAAGCTGCAACTTGGAGTTCTGTACACACCTTCACCAAACACTATCACTTACCTCTTTATTCTAAGTCCAGGGCAGGCTTCGCCACTGCAGTTCTGCAGGGACTCATTGCCTCCTCTAACCCTCTGTAATGCCTCCACCCTATCTTAGCTTTGGGACTCAACCCAAGTGTGATGACTGCAGCAGGGTAACACGATAAACATAGTACAGTTTTGTACCTACCATAAATGTAGATGTTCGAGTGTTCACCCTGCTGCAGTCCAGGTTACCCTCCCTCCAACCCCTCTGATCTACTGGCTAAACCTATGCTATGCCTTACTGATGTATTTGCTTATAGCTGAAGGGTTTTTGTGTCTGTACAGTGTTCTCACTTTTTGGTACTGATGTGGATCACCCTTTTGGGGGCACCTTACATCTGGGGCAAGAAAAACTGAAGAAAATGGCGGTTGCAATATATGTACCCCTGGCACTCTGACATCAGGGATGAGGCAACAGCAACCGACGTCGGACCAAGACTTAGGAAATCCGGCCGACTGCGGGACCGCCTGACGACAGGATAACCCAAGTGTGATGACTGCAGCAGGGTGAACACTCGAACATCTACATTTATGGTAGGTACAAAACTGTACTTTCAGAGTCCTACCCGTTGGACTCTAAACACCCCCCAGGGTGTCTAGCAAATGCATGTCAGTAGTGGCAGCCCAATTGAGACTAAAGGGATTCCAGGTGTTTCCATATCTAGACATCTGGCTTCTCACATCCACCTCCAAGTATCTACTTATACATGCTAGGGACTATTTGCCCCAGATTTGCAGTTTTTTGGGTATAACTAGAAATCATGCCAAGTGCAACCTAACCGCAGACCAGGCCCTGGAGTTTATTGGTGCTCGTCTAGAAATGACAAAGCAGATAGCCTCTTTAACTCCTCATCGTATCTTCACTAAGGATTCGAGTCCAGTTTCTCCTTGCTCATTCAGATCCTCCAGCATGGTCAGTACTGCAGGCATCAGGTTCCATCGCAGCGGCCATTGTACTACTTTCTTTGGCACGCTTCTTTATGCGGGTTATACAGTGCACTTTAACGGTACAATGGTCCATTCTACATCAACCTGTATCCTTTCCAGTCAGGCTCACCCCAATTTGCAAACGACACATCTGATGGTTGGTACAATCAGGATTTCTATATCTAGCCAGACCCTTTATTCAACTAGCCCCTATGGCCACAGTGACCATGGATGTCTCTCAGCTGGGGTGGATAGGTGGAGTATTTCTTGGGAAGAGCAGTTTAAGGCACATGGTCCTTCCAAGAGACTTAAGTTGCTTGTCAGTGGTCTAGAGAGGGGAGCAGTCCTTTTAGCATAGCAGGCATTTCAAGATGCTCTCGCACTGTGAACTGTTGGAATTCAGACTGACATGTCTGTAATGTGATACATCAGTAAACAAGGAGGAACTTGATTCTATCCCCTCTGCACAGTGGCCACGAGAGTATGAGAATTGGCAATCTCATCATACCGCTTTCTAATTGCGATGAGCATTCCGGGAAAAAAAAGCTGACAAACTAAGCAGATCCATTTTGATGGCCCACAAGTGGTCTCTTAGACAGTCTGTGGTGAACATGATCTTCTGGCATTGGAGCTGACCTTGCTGTGACCTGTTTGCCACTCCCCTCAAAAACAAGTGCAACAGGTACTTTGCTATGATCGCCTTTTCAGGAGGAGTTACTGACAGATGCTGTAGTTCATGCTTGGCCCTCTGGTCTCCTTTATACTTCGCCTTTTTTTCCTTTATTTGCAAATTTTTACAGAAAGCAAGCAGGATGGATAGCTCATTAATAGTCATTACCCCCTTCTGGTCTTGTCAAGCACGATTCCGCTTTCTACGGTCGCATCTTTATTCTTCATGGATACTGGCTCCAACTCTGTCACACCCATCAGAGATGCAACTTCCCAACATTCAAGCGCTAAAATTTAATAGCTAACCAGTAATAGCGCAGGGTTTCTTCCAATGTATGCGATATTATTTTGGCTTCTCAAAAAGAATGTACCAAAAAAGTATTCAAAAGCACTTGGAAAAGATTCTCCCTTTGGGCTTTAAAGACATTGATCCCTTTTTTGTTACTGTCTCTCTACGATACTCCAATTGTTGACCATACTTTTTGAGGAAGGTGCTAGTTTCTCTACAGTCAAACTTCAGCTGACAGCTGTTTGTAATTTTCACACAGGGAACAGACATTTTTGTCTGGCTTTGTCTAAACCTTGTAAAGTTTTCATGAAATTAATTTTTCTTTTAAGGTCTCCAATGAAAGATCCTTCCCCACCTTGGGATCTGACAGCTGTACTACAAGGCCAAACACAGAAACCTTTTGAGCCTTTAGCTTAATCTGATCTGAAGTTTCTATCATGGAAATCAGTTTTCTTGGTAGCCTTCACATCCGCAAAGAGAATATCTTCACTCTGGTCTCTCTCTTTCTCTCCCCAAAATCTCCTTGCATAATTTTTCATAAGAAAAGGTTTTCCTTATGAACTCTAACCCTTTGTTTTTTTTTTTTTTTTTTTTTTACCTAAAGTGGCTTCTGAGAATAACATGAACCAATCGAGCCATTTACCAGTTTTCTTTCCAGATTTTTCTTGTAATTGAGAATAATGCTGCATCATCTTTATGTACATAGACAACTGCATTTTTATATTCACAGGACAAAGCAATTCAAAAAATCAGACCAGATGTTTGTTTCTTTCTCTAGAAAGACTAGGTTATCTAGTATCCAAAGTCACTTTAGAAAAATGGACAACATACTGTATTTCCTGGATTTATTCTTGGAAAGGCATGACATTGTTGAAACCTCCCTAAGCTCATTCAACCAGGTTCATGGCCACATCATCTGCTTTTGGTCAAGAACATCAATTGACAACATTTGTGCTGCAGCTGCATGGTCCATTGCTCATACATTTGATCTGATGTCATTTTCATTCGTTCCTCGACCTTTGGGGTTTTGGATCCAACTCTTCCGCTTTCCAAGCTCAAGATTTGATGCTCAAGCTCTTCCTCACCATCCCGTAATGCCTCCCTCTCCAAAATAACTCAGATTTTGTTTGCCGCTCCGCGAAAAATCATTGGGATTGCGTTGCTCCAGTTTGTTTGTCGCAAAAGTTCTGTAAGTCGGCTTCTGCTGTTCTTTTCATTGCTCTTCCTTCTCCTCCCACTTTCTCTTTTCATATATATTTATATATAAAAAACCCAGAAATCTCCTTTTTGTATTTAAGTAGTTCAGTGTCTTCCCGTGGATTTCTTCCAAGTTTGCGGTCTCTCTATTCTCTCTTCCTCCTTTCAGTCTCTTCTCTTTCCCCTGTCTCTACTGGTTTATCATGGCTGAGAAGCCCATTAAACCCTTGGTGTTTAAAAAATGCACTTCTTGTGGGCATTAGATTCCCTAGTCTGATGCCTACAGGAAGTGTGTTTGCTGTCTAGGCCCAGCTCGCATAGACAGCTCTTGTGGGGTATGTGGTGGTTTTAGTCCATATACGTTTACGGAATGCCACAACAAGGGTGGTATTGAAAGGCTTGCTTCTCCCTTCCACTCCAAAACCCTCCACTTCAGGGGTTCATAACCCCCCATTAGAAAGTCCAAGGAGGCCAGGGAAAGCAGAAAAGTGCCAAAACTGTCGGATCTGAGGTTGTTGGATCTGATGATTGTGGTCCCCCTCCCTCTGCTCCCCATGCTCCAGCTGTCTACTCAGCTACGGGTGTTTCGGCTGGAGCACTCCTCTCAAGGAGGCCTCACCCAAGCCAGTGGCCAGACCACCTTCTATATCCTCCTCCTCTAGTAGGGTCTTACCCATAGCTTGTCTGAGCAAAAGGTGGGAGATTGAAACAATTTCTCAAGGCACAGATTCAGATAGGGGTACTGCTGACTCCATTCTCCTCTGGATCCAGGAGCAGACATTCCACTTTTCGTCCCGTGGCTCCTTCTCCAATCTGACGACTTGCTTCTGAGTTGACTGGTCAGATGGCCCCAGGAACCGAGATGATGGATCCAGTAGTGGTTTCCATTTCCGATGGTTTTCCCTGACCCACTCGGCTCCGACAACTTCAGAGCCAAGTGCATCTTTGAACTGAAGCATAGATGTTGAGTCGAGGGGGGGGGGGTTGATTTCGACTTAAAGGTTTTCAGAGTCTTCATTTCCTCTTGGAGCCCTGGTGTTCGATAGCTTGACTCTGAGCCCCCCCCCAGAGCAGAGGCTGGCAGGGGGTCGGCAGAAGTCTGCTTTGGCTCCAGAAGAGCGGTTCATGGAGCCTCTGTCCATCTGCTGTCGAGGTGGTGAAGAGGGTCCTCACCCATCCTAGGGGATTCTCTGATGTTCATCGTGCATACAGCTGCAGTCATTACAGATAGGGTTATCCTGCCGTCAGGCGGGTCCTCAGTCGGCCGAATTCCAAAGTCTAGGTCCAGCGTCAGTTGTCGTCGCTTCTTCCCTGACGTCAGTGCGGCAGGGGTATAAAAGAGGCAGCCGACGCCATCTTCTTCAGTCTTTCTTGCTGCGCGGTGCCCGAAACAGAAGCAGTTCCAAGTGCCGGTCAGCCAGCTCCTGAGATTTACGAAAATATTTCAGCCGAAGTCTTCTTTAAAGCTAAGTACCCCGTTGGGGAAACTTTTCTTGCCTCAGTCCGATGTCAGACAAAGTTAATAATTGCATTTCATGTGGGAAGCAAATACCGGGTTTTTGTGCTAGATTCGACAGGTGCACTATTAAGTGCCGGGCGGAGTTCGCCCTTCATTATTTTGGTAAAAAATGTAATTATATTATGTCGTCGGATACTCCAACTCCAGTTTTGAGTAAAAGACACAAAGATAAGGACCGACATACGAGGTCCGCACCGACTACTGACACCACGCTAAGGCCGACTACTGGTTCTCCGGTTCTCAGCGAGGCAGCTATGCAGCCCCTGAGTACCGATGACACAACATTACCGGTGTCTTCAGTACACGAGGTCACAGGCTCCTCGGTCCCCATTCCTACTACAGCTACCGACGCCACTCTTGGCGGGGAAACTCAGAGTTTAGACAGGCCTGCCATTTCTCAAGGTGTCTTCAGGCCTTCCTCCTTCTCTATTAAAGCTTTCACAAAATCTAAAACAGCCATGAAAACCAAAAAACAGGGACCTCAGACCCCCTCTCAAGGCCCCATGCCTAAAAAACAGATGCTCAAAATGGCTGAGGATTTGATTACTCTTATCAGGGGTTCTCAACCCCCCTCTGACAAAAGGCCCAGATTAGAGGAGGACTACCCTTCCTCAGATCAAGTCTCTATTACCTCTGAACATTGAGGACCAGGATTATGCCTATTCTCCTTTCGAAGACTCTGATGCAGAGGAGTCTATTCCCTTGGTCTCACCCCCTGAGGACTACTCTTTTGGGGAAACCCTACATACATTGAGGGAACACTTTCACTGGGAATGCCAAGATTACTCAGATTCCAAGAAAAGGCTCAGGGATTTTCTTTTGCTCCCCCAGCATAGGCCCCTGGCTATCCCCCCTGTTTTAGATGTATTGGATGATGTGTACACAGAAGTCAGCCTTAATCCAGATTCTTTGCCTCCAGCTCCTGTAAAACCAGACCGGTATTACCGGGTTCCTGATTCGCACCAGTTCCTATACAAAAGCCATACTGCTGACCCAGAAACTATTTCACAGGGTCCCAAGGGAATTAAGGCCTCTACTGCTAAAAACCCATTACCTTCAGAGAGAGATTCCAGAGCTTTAGAAAGGTGGGGGAAAAAGGTGTACACCTCTGCCACTTTAACCATGAGGGCATTAAACTGTCAGTTCCATATGTTAAAGTATCAACAGTTTTTGTTATCTCAGTTGAAAAGCAAAATGACAACCAGAACAACCAGATTTAAGAGAGTTGCAGGATTTGTTGCATGGTGCAGAGCAAGTGGGTAAACATACTTTGCAGTGTGGTTTTGATACTTTAGAGGCCTCATGTAGAGCTGCTGTTACGGGGTCTGTTATACGTAGGCATGCTTGGCTCAAAGAGCAAGCCTTACTAGATCATGTCAAAGCTAAATTATTAGATGCACCTCTTCAAAAAGATGTATTGTTTGGTGTTAAAGCTGAGGAGGTACCAAAGAAAATGGAGGAAAAAGCGAAATCAATGCAAACAGTGAAAGATTTCCTGTAGGTACAACCTCCACGTTTCAGCAGAAACTGGCCTTCAAAAAATTGGTCCTTTCCAGCCACGGACAGACCTCAAAGGGGCAGATACAGACGCCCAAGGGGTAGAGGGCAACAAGGATCTTTCAGAGCCAGACAGTGGCAAGCACCAACCCTAAGAGGTGGAGAAGACAGATCACAGTAATTTAGAAAACAGACACAATGACTTCCCCCTTTACCTGCCAAGCAAAGCTTTAATGGCAGCACCTTTGGGCAGAAAACTGGCATTATTCTCAAAAAAACTGGCATATTGTTACGAAAGACAAATGGATTCTGGACATTATAGACAGAGGCTACAGGTTCCACTTTCACACCCTTCCAAAAATGAGAGGCATGCCAAACTTGCCACAAAATCAAAGGGCAGAGGCACAAAAACAAATTTCAGCTCTCATGGACATGAAAGCGATTCAAGAGGTACCTGCAAAAGAACAAGGTCAAGGGTTTTATTCCAGACTATTCCTGGTACCAAGGAAAGACAAAGATTGGAGACCTATCTTAGACCTATCCATCCTAAACACATATTTACAGGTACCAAAATTCAAGATGCTCACATTACAGCAGCTTCTTCCCATGCTGGGCAAGGAGTCTTGGCTGGTAACTTTGGACCTCAAGGAGGCATACCTGCATGTCCCTATCAGACAAGATTGCAGAAGATACCTCAGATTTTGTGCAGGTTCAACCCATTATCAATTCTCTGCATTGCCCTTTGGCTTATCTACTGCACCCAGAGTGTTTACGAAATGCCTGGCATCAGTAATCGCCTTCTGCAGACTACAAGGAATACAAATCTACCCATATCTGGATGACTGCCTGATCCAAGCGGACAGCAAGGACATTCTTCTGAAACACCTGGCGTTTGTAATAAAACTGTTGAACTTTCTGGGATACACAGTCAACAAAAAGAAATCAAATCTAATACCCTCTCAACAAATAATTTACCTGGGTGCCAGCTTGAATACAACCACCCAGATGGCCTTCCTCATGCCAGAAAAACAAGGGCAACTGTCTCAATACTTCAGCAAAATGGCAACCTTCACCAGGCTGACTGCAAGGAAAGTTCTGCAGGCTCTGGGATTCATGGCATCTTGCATCCTACTAATCCCATGTGCAAAGCTGCATATGAGGAAACTTCAATGGTACCTAAAAAACTTATGGTCTCAACACAGCCACAGCTTGGAAACAATTATACCACTCATTCCATGCCTTCAAAAGGAATTTCTGTGGTGAGCTCAAGCATGCCAAAGAAACATAGGTCTCCCTTTCTTTGTACCTCAAGCAACTCAAATCATCACAACAGATGCCTCAGACTACGCCTGGGGGGCACACATGACAGATCAGTGCATTCGGGGAAAATGGTCCCAAAATGAGAAGCACGTACACATCAACCAAAAGGAAATGCTAACCGTGCAAAATGCTATTATGACCTTCAAAGACCTACTGCATCCCGGCCAGCTATTGATAAGGACAGACAACACCACAGTGATATGGTACATAAACAAACAGGGGGGAACTCATTCATACCCCCTGTGCAGGCAAGCCATGACCCTCTGGAACACAGCACTGGAATTGCAAATTCAACTACAGGCACAATTCCTGCCAGGGAAGGAAAGCACACTGGCAGACAGCCTAAGCAGAAATATGACAGATCCACACAAATGGAAGTTGCATCCTCAAGTTTTCACAAAGATAACTCAGGCATGGGGACAGCCAGACATAGATCTCTTTGCTACCCACAGAAATTACCAGTTGAAAAAATTTTGTTCAAGCACCCATCATCCACAGGCCTGGAAAGTGGACACACTTTCTTTCAATTGGACAACATTGACAGTCTATGCCTTTCCGCCTCTTCCTCTGCTGCCCAAAGTTCTATTAAAAGCCAGAGCAGAGAGGCCGAAAATGATTCTCATTGATCCAGACTGGCCAGGACAACACTGGTATCTGCTCCTGAAGATCCTGACACATTCCCCACCATGGATCCTACCTCTAGTCCATCTTCTGTTGTCCCAGCACAACTACAAGACTCTTCACAGCCAGATCAAAACCCTAAATCTAGCTGCATGGAGAATTCCTTGATTTCCCAACAGACCCTCCTCTCCAAGGAGGTGCAGGATGTCATCTTGGCCAGAAGACCTTCTACTAGAAAAGCCTATTCTGCCAAATGGAAACGATTTTGTGCCTGGAATCAAGAAAAGGGCCAGAATCCTTGGGTAATAAATTTACCTCAAACTTTACAGTAACTAGCTGAGATGTTAAACCGTGGATTTTCCTTCTCCTCCATCTAAAGCCACGCTTCAGCCTTTTCTGCACAATACAACACAGATCCTCCTTTATTCTCTCATCCTCTCTTAAGACAGTTCCTCAGAGGGGCAAAGAATATAAACCCCCCAAGGAAACCACCAGTCCCTGCTTGGGACCTCAACTTCGTATTGGAAAAGCTGACCCTTCCTCCCTTCGAGCCAGCTTCCTCAACAGAACTACAATACTTGTCATGGAAAACAGCCTTCCTTCTGGCTATCACCTCAGCACGCAGGGTCTCGGAGCTATAGGCCCTCATGGCTGTGCAACCTTTCATCATTTTCCATCAGGACAGAGTTTCCTTATGAACCAACCCTACCTTTATGCCAAAGGTAGTATCCAGTGTAGCTTTGAATCAGACTATCCACTTACCTACCTTTTATCCTAATCCACAAAACAAAGGGGAAAGACTACTACATTCCTTGGACATTCACAGACAACTTCGTTATTATTTGGACAGGACAAAGCCATTCAGGAAATCCGAGCAACTCTTTGTGTCCTATGCTACAGGTGCTCAAGGAAAGGCTATTTCCAAACAGACAATCTCAAAATGGATAGCCCACTGCATACGCTTTTGTTACTCATTTCATGGAATAAACTGTGCCTACAAGCATCAGATCCCACGCCACCAGGGCCACAGCTACCTCTGCAGCTTTCCTCAGGGGGGTTCCTACCAAGGACATTTTGGAAGCAGCCACTTGGAGTTCAGTGCACACTTTCTCCAAGCACTATCACCTTCCACTATACTCTAAATCCTAGAGCGGGATTTGCCACAGCAGTCTTGCAGGGCATCCATGCTCCTCCTAGTTCCACTTAGTGCCTGCCACCCCTACTTAGCTTTGGGATTCTTCCTATCTGTAATGACTGCAGCTGTATGCATGATGAACATAGTACAGTTTTGTACCTACCATAAATGTAGATGTTTGAGTGCTCATACAGCTGCAGTCCAGGTTACCCCCCCTCCATCCCCTCTTAGGACAGGCCTTATGTCAAACACTTTCTCATACAACCTATTTGGGGTATTCTTTTATGGTGTAGTTGCTTGCAACTACTGTTTTTTGATTATTCTATATTGCATGATTACATAAATTTATGTTTTGCCTTCCTTCTGGGGGCACCTGACATCTGGGGCAAGAAAAACTGAAGAAGATGGCATCAGCTGCCTCTTTTATACCCCTGCCACACTGACGTCAGGGAAGAAGCGACGACAACTGACGCCGGACCTAGACTTTGGAATTCGGCCGACCGAGGACCCACCTGACGGCAGGATAACCCTATCTGTTATGACTGTAGCTGTATGAGCACTCGAACATCTACATTTATGGTAGGTACAAAACTGTATTTTCTCTCTTTCAGATCTGATCCCCAACCCAAGGAGTCTTTTTGAGGTCTCTCTTCTAACATTGGGACATCCAGTGCTGCAAAGCCCCCAACCTCTCCCCACTGTGGAAGCTTGTTTTTCTTCAAACACCTCCCCAGAGTATCCCACCAAGGACATTCCTCAGAAGAAAGGATGTAAAAGGAGACACCCGGATTGCCTATAGGAGTCTGCCACTACATACACTGACTTTGAGGAAGAGGAAGGGTCTCCCAGATATCCATCTGATGCCGTCTCCTTTGTGGACATACTAGAGATCCTCTAAAACTAGGAAAAATAACTTCCAAAGGAAAGCTAATGAAACACTGAAAAATCTGTTCCAGCACACTTGGGAAACCATGGACACCTAGAGATCCTCCTTTAGAAGGATGGATGGTCCTCCCAAAGCCCTAACCCAGAGGAGTTGATGCTCTTGGAGGCCTTCAACACTGGCCTGTCTACATCCTGGGTGTCCCCCATGGCGGACCCCTCTTATTTAGTTTGTTTCCACCAGGGCATGTAATGATCCGAACACTACAGAGCCAATACCCAAGCAGGCTGACAAGATATTAAGTGTTCCCTTGGAGAAATCCCACTGGACTAAAAGGATCCTGGTGGATGCCATGGTTGTCCCGGCAGCCACCAAAAAGGAGCTAGCTCCGGAGAGCTCCACTGTCCATCCCCCTAACAGGGAGACTGGAAATTTGGACAGGTTCAGCAGGAGGGTTTACACATCATCCACATTTACTTTACAAGCGTTGAACTATTTGTCCCATGTTACCAGGTTACAGCGGGACCTGATTAAGGAGCTCTCTAGTTCGGTCCCCAAGTCCAAGTCTGAAGAGGAGTGCAAGATATTTTTCTTCAGAATGGCCACTCTCCAATTGACTTCTATTTTGTCCGTGAAGCTGATTGCCCATGCAGCTGAAGGCACTTCTAGGGCTGCTGGTTCTGGTATTGCCATTGGGTGACATGACTTTGTGGTTGTGACACTTTACAGAACCTTGCAAGGCATCATTTGTCTTCGCACCCTTTGATGGTTCATCTCTGTTTGGCCCCACAATTTGTGACACACCCTCTTAGCGAGAAGGATGGGGAAGACCTTGTCTGCCATTGGAATCTGTTTTTCCATTCCACAAAGATCCTTTTCCAGGATGGAGGGGAAAAAACTATGGTTCAGAAAATCTTAAGGTCCTTTTCAATATTCTTGGGGAGACTTTTTCCTTCAAAGGCAAAGAAAAACATTCCTAAGTTGCACTAGGCTAATGACCCTGTAGCTTTTACAAGCCTAGCCCATAGAAGTGCCCTGGCATCGTGCTGCCCAACATTAGTTCCCAGTGCCTCTATCAGAGCCACTGGAGTGATCCCCGGGGTGAACTTTCTATTTCCCACCAGTCATCAAGATCCCTCTTGAAGAGGGCCAGTGAGGTGCTCTGCTTGACATGTTTGGAAAGTCTATTCCAGAGCATGGGTAGTCTCTGGGTTATGAACCTGTCCCTCCAGCATGTCCTGTTGATTGTGGTAATGAGTTTTGAGGTCTCTGGAGTGTGTGGTGTGGAGGGATTGGGATTTTTTTAGATGTAGCATTTCTAACAGAGCTGGGTCAGACATGGCTTTAAGTCAAGCAAAGATTGCCTCTTAGTAGACGATACGAGATGGAGAATAGCTGGAGTGTTTTGAGACTGTCCATGTAGGACATGTGTTTAAGGCCTAGGATCCCTTTGTGAGGTACTTTTCTGGCCTTTCCAGCTGTTGCATGCGTCTAGTGAGGTACATGCCAAATGGGGCATTATACTCGATTGGCCTAATGCGGGAATAGTAGAGAGAGATGATGACCTCTTTCTTCCTGGGTGCAAAACCCTTGGTAATTAGATGTGCCCCATAAGAAGGACTTTCTGACCACAGTTGCAATGTGGTGGTTGGAGAGGTTGCTGTCAACCTGTGTCCCCAGATCTCTTATAACCCCTTCAATGTTCAGTGGGCTCCCATCGATGTGGTAATTGGTGGGACTGAGGTTTTCCCAAAGGGGAAACCCAGGGGCAGAGGGGGTCCGCAGAATGAAGGGTGTCACGATTCCTCCTCAGACAGAGACTTCCAGCGCTCCTGAAGTGTTGTCCAACTGTCTGTCTGGAGCCAGTTGGGGGCTCTTATCCTTGCATCCAGAAGCCTGAATAGCCATCACAAACGGTCAGTGGGTGCAAAGGATCGTATCCAGAGGATACTGCATTCTTTTTAAATCTTTCCAAACCGAAAACTTACCTCCCAGAATGAGGCAGCAGTGTTAGAAATGACAAAGCTGCTCCAAAAAAAGTGTCATCCCGGAGGTCCCTCCCAACCAAGCTGGATAGGGCATCTACTTAAGGTTCTTTTTGTGGCGAAGAAAACAGGGGATCTAAGGCCAATTTTGGATCGGACATCCCTGAACAGATCAGTAAAAAAAAAAAAAAAACTCAATTAAGGATGGATCATGATCCAATCCATCCCACCTCTTCTGAAGTAGGATGACTGGATGTGCTCAGCAGACCTGAAGGACGTGTATTACTATATCAAAGTGGAGAGGCACTCCAAACGGTGTCTTCATTTCAGGCTGGGAGCCAGTCATTACCGATTCCAAGTGCTTCCGTTTGGTCTCACCACAGCCCCCAGGGTGTTCACCAAATGCATGGCAGTAGTTGCAGCTCATCTCGGACTGCAGGGATTCCATGTGTTTCCTTATCTCGATGACTGACTCCTAACCACTTCAACCAGGCATCTACTCATTCAAGCCAGGGCTTATCAGTTATAAATAGCTCCCACTCTGATTGCAGCTCAGTCCCGTTCAGCTAACAGACTTTAGCACAACCAGAACTGTGGCTTTTCTTCCTCCAGACAGGGTGTCCACTCAGATTTCATGTCTCAAATCCTAGCAATCCCAGTCATCTCCAGTGAAACTAGTTCTTAGTGCATTAGGTTCTATGGCTGCCAAGATAACACTACTGCCTAAAGCATGTTTACACATGCGAGTCTTGGAGGGAATGTTATGAGCTCGGTGGTTGTTACATCAGCATCCACTGACTCGACCTATAAAATTGTTGAGGGTTTGCAAAGACATTCTTCTCTGGTGGCTGCATTCCCCAGAAGTCTGCCAAGATCATCATTTCATTCTTCCCCTGCCAGATGCCACGCTGACCACGGATGCCTCCCAGTTGAGGTGGGGGGCATTTCCTGAGAAAAGACCGTCCAAGAAATGTGGTCGTCTTAGGAGACCAAGTTGCATATCAATATCCTGGAGATGAGAGCATTTTTTCTAGCTTTGCAAGCGCTGCACAGCTTCCTTTCTCTGGGGACCATTGCAATTCAAATGGACAATGTCTTTGGTATGGTACATCAACAACCAAGGGAGAACCAGATCTTATCCACTGTGTCGAGAAGAAGTGAGGGTGTCGCAATTAGCAATTTCTATCAACCGCTTTCTAGTAGCAAGGCATATTCTGGGGGAGTCTAGCATCCTAGTGGATAGGCTCAGTAGAGCAGTACTTATGCCTCACGAGTGGTCTCTGAACCAGTCAGTGGCATACGTGATTTTCCACAAGTATGGTCAACCTTGGTGCAGTCTTTTTGCCTTTCCCCTCAACATCAAATGCAGAAAGTTTTCACCTGATCTCTCCGCAAAGACAGACTCCAAGAGATGCTGTAGTCCATGCTCAGCCTCCGGTTTTACTCTGTGCATTTCCGCCATTGCCCCTGATTCCCAAATTCCTTCAGAAAGCTCCTCCTGTTGAAGAGCAAAGTAATCCTCATTGCTCCTTTCTGACCTCATCTACTTTGTCCGTCATGGACTCTGGAACCTCTTCCAGACCTGTTGTCCCACCCCTCAGGACAGACTCGTTCGAACCTTCAAGGTTTAAAATTAACCACATGGTTTCTCTAGCTCTGTTGACGGCTAGACATTCCAGGCTTTCATCCCTGGTCCAAGAGGTTTTGATATCAGCTCACAAAGCATTTACTAGGAAGATATACAAGAGCAAATGGAAAAGGTTCTCTATTTGGGCTCGGCAAAAGCTGATGGACCCTTTTATGGCTCCTCTTCCTGTGATTTTAGATTTCCTGGTCTTTCTCTTCCAGAACAGAGACAGCTATTCCATGGTGAAGGTTTAGTTGGCAGCCAGTTTGCATTTCTACATTGACGAAAACTCTGCTACTCTAGCTTCTCAACTATGTAAAGTTTCTCTCAGGGGCACCTTTTTACTCCATCCCCCAATCAAAGATCCAACCCCTCCTTGGGATCTTGCTTTGATTTTACAAGTCTTGTTTTTTCTTCCCTTTGAACCAGCAGATAAAGTGCTTCTGGTTTCTCTCCTAGAAAACAGCCATTTTGGTTGCTGCTACATCAGTGAAGAGTTTCTGAGCTCCAAGCTCTTTCTGCTACACATCCTTACTTGATCTTCCATAACGATAGATCTGAAGTAGGATGTTCATTTGTCAGCAACCTGTGGGTTACGGATCCGATATCGGATCCGAGCTGGCAACTTGTTTCAAGCTAATGGATCCGAGCTCCTAGCTCCTCCCTTCACCCATAATCCCCTGCTAACTCTCCATGACTTCAGATCTAGTTTGCAGTGCTTGTGGATGGCTGGATCCTTGTTGAGCTCGTCAGATAAGTGAAGAAAAGTTACTTTTTCTAAGTACTTCTTGTCAGGAATTTCTTTTTTAGTTTAAATTAATACTTTTAAAGTGTGTCAGAGTTAGGTTCCTTATTTTTTAATTAGTACCCTCCCTTCGCTGGTCGCTAGTGTGTGTGTGTGTGTGTGTGTGTGTGTGTGTTTCTTTTGGGGCCTGTGTGTGTAGTTGCTTTTCTTTTTTTCTTAAAAAAAAAAAAAAAAAAAAAAAAAGGGAATGGCTGAGGCCCCAAAAGCCATATTTTCTAAATGTACCGAGTGTGGCCATAAGCTCTCCCCGGCTGATGGCCACGTTTGGTGCCTTGGGGTTGAACACCTCACCTCGGGCTGTACCATCTGTGCAGCGTTCAACCCCAGGGCACTGAAAGAGCAGAGGTTGAAGCTGGTCCTGGCGGGAATTTTACCCTCTGATTCGGCTTTGGCCTCCGCTACCTCTGCTGCTCCCGTGGCTCCACCACAGCCTGTGGTCGCTGCCACTCCTGCCTCCGTCCAGGACTCAAACTCCCGCTAAAGTGTCGGAGGACAAGGAGGCCAGGAGGGAGAAACTCCACAAGCGGTGGGCCGAGACCTCCATTTCGGCCCCGCCAGCTAAGCGGGCTTCTCCCTCCACTGCTTCTAGGTCTCCTCCTCCTTGGCTTTGATCCCCTTGTTTCTCCCCGGGGCCCGAGGAGGAGGAGACCCGATCTCCGTCGAGGTCATCATTGAGGCGGCATTCCAGGTTTGCCTCGGTGGCCTCCTCGAGATCTACCTTCAGTTTATCCGATGCAGACTTGGACCGGATGATGCGAAGATTCATCCAGGCCCAGCTGCAGATGGGAGTGCTCTTGCCTCCCCCCCCTCAGGGGGGGAGCTCGACACCTTTTTTCCACCCAATTGCTCCTTCTCCGACCTGCTACCCGGGTTCGGAGCGCTCGGAGCCGAGCAGCCTTGGAGCCGGGGGTGGGTCAGCGCCGACAGTACTTGGTACTTCGGATCCGACCCTGCCCTCGAGCCTGTCGGATCCGACCTCTCGGAGCCGTGGTCCGAGCTTCGGATCCGGGGGATTCAGTGTGCCTTCGGCTCCGTCCAGGTCGGAGCACACTGGTCCCTCAGATCCGACTGTCTCGGTGCTGGCTCCGATCCCTTCATCGGATCCGAGTGGGAGCCGACTTTCGGATCCATTGGAGAGTGGCTCTCCCTCGGCCTTCGATGTTGTGGAGAGGGCTCTGTTGAGAGCATCCGGACCCCCGGTCCTTGCATCGACTCCTCCCTGCACTCCCTCTCTGCTGGGCCAGGCTTCCATCACCCGGCCAAAGGGACAGCCTGCTTCGATGTCACAGATAGTTCCATTGGAACAAGATGTTGCTGGCGAGGCCTCCTCGGACAGTCCCCCCGAGGAAGCTCCCCGCAAGCATAAGTGCAAAAGGAGGCACGTGGACTCCCCTGAGTCCTTAACCGAGGACATGGACTTGGAGGAAGGGGAAGGCTCCCCAAGATCGCCCCCTGAGGATGTCTCCTTTGGAGACATCATGGAGATGCTGAGAATCAGAGGTGGGTGGTCTGCCCCTAAGTCTTCCTCTGACGAGTCCGTGTTTCTGGAGGCATTCGAGGCAGGCCCGTCTACCTCTTGGGTGTCCCCTCCAGCCGACCCCCTGGTGGACCTCATTACCACCAGGGCGTGGAAGGATCCGGACACCGTGGAGCCAATACCGAAGCGACCGGATAGGATTCTTAGCCCCCCCTCAGACCGATCACATTGGAGTAAGGGGCCCCCTGTAGATGCCATGTTGACGGCAGCCACAAAGAGGGAATTGGCTCAGGAGAGTCCTTCAGTCCATCCACCGAGCAAAGAGTCCCGTTTGATGGATCGCTTAGGGAAGCGAGTCTTTAGTTCAGCGACCTTCTCAGTAAGGTCTCTGAACTATGTGGCACATGTCATCAGGATGCAGCGGGATCTTATCAAAGAATACACTGCATCCCCCCCCTGAGTCCATGTCGGAGGAGGACAATTGTACTCCACCCCAATGGCCACTCTGAGATCGATTTCAAACACCTCTATGCGGCTGTTGTCCCATGCCACAGAGGGAGCCGTTAGGGCTAGCGGAGCAGGCCTAGTCATGAGACGTCAGGCCTGGCTCCGTCATTGCGACTTTACGGAGCCCTTTAAAGCATCCTTCGCGAACGCCCCTTTTGATGGTTCTGCCCTATTTGGCAAAACAGTTCGCGAGACACTTGTCCAGAGCAAGAAGGACGGGAAGATGTCTGCCGTCGGAGTCCGCTTCTCTGCTCCCCAGCGGTCCTTTTCAAGGAACCAAAAGGGTCAGAAGAAGATGTGGTTCCGGAAATCACAACATTCCCAACCAGCTCCGGACAACCAGTCCTACCGTGGCAGAGGTGGACAGGGAGGACGTCGCCCCAGGGGCAGAGGGGCTCCGAGAAACTTTGGGTCCAGAGAACCTTTCTCTGAGCGGCCCGCGCAGCAGCCCTGAGGGGTTGCCCGGCTGCTCCACTCTGGAGGCAGTCTGGGGGCGTTTTTCGAAACACCTAGCGGCATGGGAGTCTATCACAACAGACCGCTGGGTGCTTCGCATCATATCCAGAGGGTACAAAATACCAATACTTCATGTCCCCCAATCCAAGAACCTCCCCAATGTACCACCCAATCAGAGGGAGGCCGCAGCCACAGAAATACAGCAGCTGCTAAGAAAAAGAGCCATCCAGCCCGTCCCCCAAGACCAGCTTGGATTAGTGTTCTACTCCAGGTTCTTTTTGGTGCCAAAAAAGATGGGGGACTTGAGACCCATCCTAGACCTTTCCCGCTTGAACCTGTCAGTAACCAAGGAAAAATTCCGAATGGTCACTCTTCAATCTATCCTCCCCCTTTTGAGGGAAAAAAATTGGATGTGCTCTGTAGACCTCAAGGATGCGTACTACCACATCTTAATGGACAAATGATCCAGGAGGTTCCTTCGCTTCCGGCTGGGGGCCAGTCACTACCAGATCAGGGTCCTTCCCTTTGGCCTCACCACAGCCCCCAGGGTGTTCACCAAAGTGTTAGCAGTGATTGCGGCCCACCTGAAACTCCAGGGAATTCAGGTCTTTCCGTACCTGGACGACTGGTTCCTGACCGCACCAACAAGGCATCTACTTTGCTCGGCCAGAGACTTCTTTCTCCATCTAGCCTCACAACTAGGCATTACTATCAATGTCGGCAAATCTCAACTGGCTCCGACGCAGGTCATAGAATTCATAGTTGCCAGAATAGACACCAGAGATTTGCGAGCCTTCCTAACTTCCGAGAGAATCTGGAACCTACAACTTCATGTGCGGGCTATCCTTCATTCAGAGGCTTCACCAGCGGAATTGGTCCTGAGGGCACTAGGCTCCATGGCGTCAGCGATTACACTCCTTCCATACGCCCGTTTGAACATGCGAGTACTGCAATGGACTCTGTTAGTGCAATGGTCCTTTCTATCCCTTCCTCTCCACCATCCCATTGCTATCAGCAAGGCTTGTAGGAGGGCGCTACTATGGTGGCTCCAAGCATCGAACTTCCATATGGGCCGTCCCTTCTGCACCTCTCCCCCTATCGCCACGGTGACCACGGACGCTTCCCGCCTCGGTTGGGGGGGGGGCATCATTCAGGCAGGACAGTCCAAGGCACGTGGAATGATACAGAGACCTCCCTGCATATCAACGTTCTGGAGATGAGAGCGGTGCTGTTGGCGTTGCAAGCACTTCAGAGCTTCCTCCCAGCAGGAATGATTGCTATTCAGTCGGACAACATGTCGGAGGTCTGGTATATCAACAAACGGGGGAACCAGATCTTACCCTCTTTGCCGTGAAGCCATGAGAGTGTGGGAATGGGCGATCTCCACCAACCGCTTTCTGATTGCAACGCACATTCCGGGGAGGACCAGCATCCTAGCGGACAAGCTCAGCCGCACCCTTCTTACCTCGTACGAGTGGTCTCTCAATCCTCTAGTAGCGAAGCAGATATTCGCAACATGGGGGCAACCCTGCTGCTATCTTTTTGCATCTCCATCAAACACCAAATGCGACAATTTCTTCGCTCTAATCCCCCCTCCAGGGGAAACTCCAAGAGACGCTCTGGTGCATGCTTGGCCACCCGGTCTACTCTATGCCTATCCTCCACTGCCAATGATGGATACAACTCTTACAGAAAGCCTCGCGGTTGGGAAGCAAGATGATTCTCATTGCCCCATTCTGGCCTCGACAAATTTGGTTCCCTTACCTGTGGTCTCACCTTGTGAATCACCCTTGGATTCTAGATCCCATTCCGGATCTCATCTCCCATCCGTTGGACTTGCCAACTTCAAACCTGGACAATCTGAAACTGACAGCTTGGTTGCTCCAGTTCCACTCCTAGTTAGGACTCCCGGTATCTCTTCACCAGTCAAAGCCATCCTCGTGGCAGCGCATAAGCCCTCCACCAGGAAAGTGTATCACAGTAAATGGAAACGTTTTTCCATCTGGGTGGAGCACCGCGATCTAGATCCCTCTACGGCTCCTCTTCCATCCATTTTAGACTTCCTAACTGAACTCTTTCAGGAAGGCGCTAGTTGTTCAACTGTCAAAGTGCAATTGGCAGCCATATCTCATTATCATGTGGGACATGATACAGGGCCCTTGATGTCAGCCAAATTGTGTAAAACCTTTCTCAAGGGTACCTTTTTACTTAGACCCCCTGTAAAAGAAGCCGTACCCCCTTGGGATCTTACATTAGTTCTTCAAGCCTTGACTGCTCCACCCTTTGAACCCGCTGCTTCAGTGGATCTCAAGTTCTTGTCATGGAAAACAGCATTCCTTGTAGCCATTACTTCAGCGAAAAGAGTGTCTGAGCTTCAGGCTCTTTCTGTGAAGCCTCCATACCTGATTTTTCACCCAGATAGAGTGTACTTCATGATCAGTCCCTCCTTTCTTCCCAAGATAGCATCAGAAACCAACATAAATCAATCCATAAATTTACCGGTTTTCTTCCCTAAATATCAAAATAAGGGAGAGTACAAGCTGCACTCATTGGATGTTCATAGGCAGCTTCATTTTTATACTCATAGGACAGCTGGCCATAGACAATCTGACCAGCTGTTCGTTTCCTTTGCCAAATTTAACTTGGGGAAAGCTATCTCTAAAGTATCTTTATCTCGCTGGATTTCCCAATGTATCCTACTGGCTTATCAAGCCTCGGGTAGACCCGCACCAGAAGGAGTTCGTGCTCATTCCACCCGCTCCATTTCTACTTCTGCGGCCTTCAAGTCTAGAGTTCCTTTGGATGATATTTGTTCTGCAGCCACTTGGGCTTCATCTCATACCTTTATCAACCACTACAAGCTAGACCTGCTTTGTAGAGGGAGAGCATCCTTTGGCTCTGCGGTGCTTCGTAATATCCTTCCATGATGGCCACCCAAGGTGCAGGTAGCTGGGAACTCTGTCCCACAGGTTGCTGACAAATGAACATCCTACTTCAGATTTAGAAGTTATGTACTCACCATAACATTCCATCTGAGTAGGTAGTTCATTTGTCTGCAACCATCCCCCCCTCCTTCCCCCTGACCTTCTTCGGATCTACTAGTTGTTAGATATCCTTTGTTGGATATATATTGAGAGGCAAACTCGATCTGAGGTCATGGAGGGTTAGCAGGGGATTATGGGTGAAGGGAGGAGCTATGAGCTCAGATCCATTAACTTGAAACAAGTTGCCGGCTCGGATCCGTAACCCACAGGTTGCAGACAAATGAACTACCTACTCAGATGGAACGTTATGGTGAGTACATAACTTCTAATTTCCTTACGAACCAAACTATCCTTTTTACCTAAAAGTGGCCACAGAAGACAATATTATTCAGTCCATTCATCTGCCAGTTTCCTTCCCCAGTTTCCAGAATAAGCAAGAATAGACACTGCATCTTCTGGATGTTCAGAGGCAATTATGTTTTTATTTGTACATGACAAAATCCTTCAGAAGTTCTGACCAGCTGTTTATATCTTTTTCAAATGTGAGGAAAGGCACAGCAGTTAATAAACCTGCTCTGACCAGATGGTTGCGTGATTGCATGTCCTTTGTTTATTCATCAAAAGGTATGCCCTTGCCAGGGCATGTCAAAGCTCATTCATCGAGATCTGTGGCGACTTCTCAAGCCTTTTCCTTGAATATCAGTTGATTATTTCTGTGCAGTTGCCTCTTGGTCAAGTTCTAATACCTTTATTTCTCATTACAAACTAGACATCATTTCCAGGAATAGAGTTGCCTGTGGCTCTTTGATGCTTCGGAATATCCTTTCATAAGGGCCACCCTAGGTTCTGTGTAGCTGAAGACTCTGTCCCACAGGTCGAGGAACGAATGAAAATGGCAACATCAAGTAAAGAAGTTATGATGTCCTTCTATTCCAGTGTTGCAGTATTCACTAGTGGGTTTACCCTTCTTCCCATCAGCTTGTCTGGCCAGGTTTCCAAAGCTTTTCCAGTTCCTGATGGTGTGTCAGATGTCTGACGTGTTGGCAGGTACTTGGGCCATAAATGTGATGATTACACGCACCAGTCCTCTGAACTTTTCAGCTGCCAGCCATATGTCAATTGTTCCTGCTACTTGCAGACGTCGGATCAGTTTCGCATTAAGATAAGTAACCCGTTGGGGATTTCCTTCAGTCCTTTTTGTATTACTGCAGTCTGTTAATGTCCGGTAAGAGCAAGTCCAACTGTGGTCGCCAGATTCCCCACAAAGACATCCACGACCAGTGTCTCTCTTGTTTTGGGTAGGGATCACAATTATAAAAACTGCACCATTTGTAAGTCGTTCATCCCTAAGACCCTTTGTCGCTGACGTCAGGCCCTTAACTTATGCCTTGAAAACCAGTGCCTTAGACAGATCGCTCTCAGTATGGAAGCCACTTCCGACGCCCCATCCGAACCACCCAGGAAAAGGGCCAAGCCCACATGGCGTCTACTTCCACCATGCCTCCCTCCACCGATTCTCAGCCTGTAGCCACCATTAGTTTGGCCGAGGAACCAGCATCCGTCACTTTGGATATAGTGGGTATCTATCAGGAGGCCGCACAATCCAGAGTGGACAACACATCCAGAGAGGATATCCCAGCGCCTGATTCAGACACCAGGGGGAACCAATTTTTGGATGGGCACTTCAGAGCAGGCCTGAGTTGCTCCTTCTATAACTTCCAGGCTGACCGTCAGCCAGATGCCAGTTAGGCCTACCAAGAAAAACAGAAGAGGCATATTGTTTCAACCTCAGAGGGCTTGCCAGACTGGCAGGCCTTCAGCTAGAGCCTCTACAATGTGTTCCTAGGCCTTAGGCATACAGCACACCTTCCTCATGCTGCTGCACCTCTTCTTAGTCTAAGGCCTCTCCAACCTGAGATGACTCATAGCTAACTTGCAGAAGAGGAGCTGTCTGACTCCACGGACGACTCCTTATCCTACTCTTCACAAATGTCTTCTACTCTGAGGTATGGATCCCCAGAAGAAGCCTCTGGTGAAACTGGCTCCCCTATGGAAGACCTTACTTTCGGGGGGACAGTAAGTCTTATGAGATAACATTTTAAATGGGTTTGCTGAGGCTCAAAAAAGATTCTATGACCTGATCCAGATGGAATCTCCTAATCCGGCCCCTATTCCTCATGTCCAGCCTCCCTTCTTGGATGCTTTTGCTGCAGCATGAGCATGTATGCTTTTGCTGTAGCATGCATGAACCCAGATTCCCAGCCACCTGCCCCTAGTAGGGCAGACTGGTTATGTAGGGTACCTGCAGCATAAAAATTCCTTTTCAAATGGCCCACCAGCTGACCCAGAATTTATTTCTATTGCTACTGATAGGGCTACCAAACTTCTTTCTACTACCACTGTCCTGCCTGCAGATAAAGACTGCAAGGCCATGGAGAGGTGGGGGAAGATATACACTTCTCCTACCCTTGCCTTTAGGGCTACAAATTGCCAGTCACACATAGACAAATAATCTTTGGCCGTACTGGACAAAACTTCTAACAAACTCAGTGAAATTTCTGACCGCTCTGCAAAGGCATCCATGTCTTCCTTGCTTGGGCTCCTTTCCCAAGTCACTAAACATTCTCCAAGGTGTGCATGTGATGCAGCTGAGGCCTCCCCCAGGTCAGCTGCATCTGCCTCTGTATTGAGGAGGTACTCCTGGCTGCGTCTACAGGCCCTACCAGATGACTTCAAGATCAGACTCTTGGATGCTCCTCTGGTCACTCTGCCATTTTTGGCACCAAGGTGGCTGATCTCTTCAAGTCACTTCAGCAAAAAGGGAAAGAGCGCCAAGATTTGAAGCATCTACTTGTCTCTCCAATCCTAAAATTTCAGAGGAACTCTCTGGCCAAGACACAATTTATTAGAAAGTGTTCAAGGCCCTCTGCCCCCTCTAGGTCTAGAAGACCCCACAGGAGACAGGCTACTCAGCCTAGTACTCCTCAGGCCACTACACAGATAGCCCTCTTTCCAGAAAGGGGAGGCGGCATCTGCCTGCCCTCCCTCCTTCCACCATTCATCTATACTCCGGTCTCTCTCACTGCCTCCCTGCATGGGCCCTAGTGACATCCGACAAATGGGTTTTATCTATCCTGAAAGAGGGTTATTTCATGTCTTGCATGTCTCCACCTCCAAGACTTCCTATTCCTCTATATCCCCCTTCTCAATGGTCCCCCCTTCCCGAGGTCCTAAACAACCTGTTGCGCCAAGGCACCATAGAACTTGTCCCCCCCCCTCTGCTCGAGGGAAAGGCTTCTACTCCAGAATTTGTCTGGTGCCCAGGAAGGAAGGACCATGGAGGACCCATCTTAGACCTTTCCTATCTAATACCACTCCTGAAGGTTGCCTCCATCAGGATAACACTATCCATTCTCTTTCCCTTCATCCTTCCCCAGGCTTTCATGGTGACCCTCGACATCAAGGAGGCCTGTCTACATATTCCCATAAAACCGTCCTCCAGAAAATTCCTCCAATTCAAAGCAGGCTCCTTTGATTTTCATTTCTGTCCCTTGCCCTTTGGACTCTTCACTACACCAAGGGTGTTTACAAAATGCCTAGCCCCAGTCATTGCTTACTGCAGGACAAGGGGTATACAAATTTTCCCATATCTAGACGACCTGCTCATTCAAGGAGCCGATAGACAAACTCTCCTTGCCCACACAAAGGACTTCTTGCTCCTACTGCAGTCTCTAGGGTTCCTCATAAACTTCACCAAATCCAAACTAAATCCTGCACAAGACATTGTCTTCCTAGGATGGAGAATCTGAACAGACCTCAGGATGGCATTCGTACCTCAGGAAAAAGTGCTTTCCCTGACCCAACACCTCAGTCTTCCCTCTTTTCACATGCTCTGATGCGAGGAAGTTCCTTAGACTTCTTGTCCACATAGCAGGCACTATTCCCATGCTACCACTGGCAAGGTTACACATGAGAAAAATACAATGGTATCTTTGCTCGGTATGGACACAGCACTCACACCCCCTAAAGCTCAGGATCCCACTCCTCTCCTGCCTCCACCAAGAGCTGAAGTGCCGGCTGGCCCAGGTTTCCCAAAACCCGGACCTTACCCTGCAATTGCCTTCCCCTTCTCAGATCACGCCCACAGACGCAGGAGATCTAAGCTGCAGGACACAAAAACAGTGCAAGGCTTGTGGACAGACAAACACAAACAATGGCACATCAACATTAAGGAAATGTCAGCCATACTTCTTGCTCTGCAGGCCTTTCAGCCTTTCCTCAGACAGGGCATTCTGAAGATCTTCACAGACAACACCACAATGATGTGGTACCTGAACAAACAAGGAAGGAACAAAGTCCTCTCTCCTCTGCAGGCTAGCCCTACATGTATGGGATCTGGCTGTCTCCCAGGGGATCTCCCTCCAGGCAGCCTACATCCCGTCCCAACACAACTGTCAGGCAGATTCCTTAAGCAGAACCTCCTCAGACAGTCATGAATGGATGCCGTCAAGAGATGTATTCCTAGATCTGATCCACAGGTGGGATATTCCACAGGTAGACCATTTCACCTCCTCCACAAACAGGCAACTCCAGACTTGTTGCTCCAGAACTCACAACCCAAAGGCTCTGCATACAGATGCCTTCTTAACGTCTTGGAAGGGGAGATTACTGTACGCCTTCCCTCTGATCCATAGAGTCCTACTGAAAATTCAGCAGGACTCACCAAAATGTTTGTTGGTGACCCTTTATTGGCCAAGGCAGCACTGGTTCCCCCTACCTCTTCATCTATCCAAGGGCAATCACAAGTTACTCCCCTTCAGTGGATCTAGCCACACAGCACCAGGGGACACATTCACCCACAGTGGAGATCCCTGCAGCTCTCCCTATGGCTGCTAGGATTCTGATTCCCTTCAGACACCTATACAACAAGGATGTGCTCAGTCCTGCAGTAGGTCAGGAAACCAAACACACGGAAATCTTATCTCTCTAAATGGAGGTGGTTTTCAGTCTAGTGTCACAAAAGATAGAGCTGCTGGACAGTGACCTGCCTCTAATTCTGTCTTACTTGTGTGAACTGCTGAAGACAGCCTTGTCTTACTCCTCCTTAAAAGCACACCTGTCTGCCATTTCTGCCTGCATATGGCGTCTCCATTAACTTCCTGATTCCAGCCAAGCTATACCTAAAGGGTGTTTTGCACTTCACCCCCCCCCCAAAGACTGACTCTTCCTCCCTGGGATCTTAACTATGTGCTGGAAAAACTCACTTTGCCACCCTTTGATCCAGCTGGCAAGGCTGACTTGAAATTTTGCACATGGCAAACAGTACTGCTAGTAGCTTAGACTTCAGCCATGAGGGTCTCAGAGCTCCAAGCCCTTAAGGCTACCTCACCCTTCCTAGTTTTCCATATGGACAGGTCAACCTCAGAATTAAACCTTCCTTCACCCCCAGAGTGGTCAGTGACCTCTCCCTCAATCAGGCTGTTCACCTGCTTACCTTCTTTCCAAATCCCCAGGGAGACAGTGCAAGAGTCCTTCACTCCCTAGTTGTACACAGACAACTTTATTTCTACTTGCATAAAACCAAGCCTATACGCAAATCACACCAGCTGTTTGTTTCCTTCCACCCCAGGGCTCTGGGGAAAGCTGTGAGGAAACAAACCATTTCTTCTTAGATTGCTGGGTCCATCTCCTTTTGTTACTCACCATGGAAAGACACTAACAGGCAATGTTGGAGTCCATTCCAAAAGAGCCATGGCTTCCTCTGGAACTTTCTTTAAAGGTCTAGATACTAACTCCATTCTGGAAGCAGCTACCTGGCCTCTGTGGACACCTTCACCAGACACTAAGCTGGACCACATCTCCAGGACCAAAGCAGGATTTGCCAGGGCTATCTTGCATGGGTTGCTGGAATCCTCATCCAGACCACCACCCAGCCAGCAGTGAGCTTTTGTACTCGCCCACTAGTGAATACTGCAACATTGGAATAGAAGGACACAGGAAAGTTGTGTAAAATATTACCATTACCATAGATGTCCTTATCTTCCATGTTGCAGTATTCCTTCCCCCTCAAACCCCCCCATTCTCCTTGCACTTGCTCTCCTCGGCTCTTATATAGGCTATGCCATCAGGACTGGCTCCATCTGGGGCATCTTGGTTCTGAGGACTAGTGTGCGCAGACATCACATTTATGGCCCATGTACCTGCCAACACGTCAGACGTCCGCACTATCAGGGACTGGAAAAGCTTTGGAAACTTTTTGGAAACCTGGCCAGACAAGCTGATGGGAAGAAGGGTAAACCCACTAGTGAATACTGCAACAGGGAAGAGAAGGACATATATGGTTATGGTAAGATTTTACATAACTTTCCTTTCCTACCATAACTTTCCATCTGTGTTGTCCATTTTCTTTCTTCCTCGACCTCCCCACCCTCCTTCCCCCTGGCCTCTTTTCCATAGAGACAGGCTGAGGAACAATGAAAATGGACAACAGAGATGGAACATTATGGTGAGAACGTAACTTTTTTTTACTTATTACAAATTGGATGTTATTGCTATAAACAGAGCTGCCTTTGGTTTGGCTGTACTCCAGAATATCCTGCCATGAGGGCCGCCCAAGATTAACGTAGCTGAGGACTGTCCCTTACTTTAAAGAATGAAAAGGACATCATCAGATTTAAAAGTTATGTTCTTGCCATAACTAGGCATTTGTGTTGTCCATTTTCATTCTTCCTCAGCTTCCCACCCATCAATCCCCTATCCATGCTCCTGGAGAAACCTACCGGACTGTGTTGATACCTACATTTCCAGGTTTGAGCCCTGTCTTTCTATCATACTATTCCTGTTTCAGTTTTACTATCAGGATAGGGCAGCAAACTTGATCATTGAAACTTTGGGGATGCAGTAGAGCATCATGGGTAGGGCGAGGAGCTTGAGAGCTGGATCCTAAGTCTGGAATTAACCGATTGGATCCAAGCCCATACATTGTGGAAGAATGAAAGTAGACAACACAGATGCCTAGTTATGTTAAGAACATAACTTTTAATTATTTACAATTTGGTAACTGGGTAGATGATCTGGTCTGCTGTCTCTCTCTAGTTATAACCGAGGTACAAAAGTACAAACTAAAAAAAAAACAGTGCAGTGCTTGGTAAGCCAAGTACAGGATGTTGAATAAGTACGTAAACATGTTTAATATTTACAGAAATTGCTAAGCAATATAGTTAGGATTAATAGTTTGCAGAAGAGTAAAATGTCACCATTAGCAGGGGTCTTGCAAGCAAGTTGTGTGATTTTTGATTTTTGCAAATATTGCTAGTTTATTTTTGAATATTGACACATTTTCAAGGTTTCTTGTGTCAGCAAGTTGTTGGTTTCTCATGGCTGGTACTATTCTTGAGAGTTCTTTTTTCCCAAAAGTGAGTTTAAAACCTAGGCCTGACCAGTATGACTGATTTTTTTTGGCTGCTTCTAATTGTGTAGTTTTCTTCTCATCTAGAACAGTATTTCAAAGGGAAGGCCATAGTGTATTGTTAGGATTTTAAATAGGGAGATTGAGTACATGCCCATACCTTGCTGGCTGGTTCATGCAGATGTGGGCATGGTGTGACCGACATGCCAAATGGCCATGATTTTGTGTGCAAATGATGCTTGTACAGATTTGACCATGACGTCATGCATGCAATTTACGTTTTTCCTCATTGTACTGCAATCTCGGAGTTGGTATATTTAACTTGCAAGGGGTGTAGGGGGCACAGGGGGGACACAACCACCCCTGCAAAAACGTAAAAAAAAAACACACAATACATTGGGTAATTGTAGTGCCCCCTTGAGTAATTGAGTACCAGATAAATATTCATGTGGCTGGTGAAGACATCAACATGAATATCCAGGGTTTAGGCAGGACTTGTTACTGTGCATACTGCGAGGTACTCATGTACCTGATTACCTTAAATAAGAGTATACTTGGTTATAAGTAAATCTACTAGGAATAGCGAGCCAGTGAGCCTTACTGTATAAGATGTAGTAGTGAGAATTCATATCAACAGAAAGGAAACCTAAATATTTTATTCCATGTTCGCAAACATAAACACTGGTTTAATAATTTTTCTTGATCTTTAGGCTCCACATGATTCGCTTGATGCTTTTAGAGCGCCTGCTACAAAACATGTCTCAACTCCATAATGTTGGAGGAGTGCGTGCAATTCCATATATGCAGGTAATTCATTTATTACTTATTCAGACTGTTGCTGTGTTCAATCTGTATTTGATTAGTAATTGATACTTATGTTACTGCTTTCTGTACCAAAGATAACAGCAACCTGCAGAAATAAAAATAATTTGTGAATGTTTTCAGTGATAGTTTTCTGCTCTGAATAGCCCATCTTTGATATCACTTCTTGCTGTGGGTGTCTGGTTTTCCTTTTTGTGCTGTGCAGTCACGTTCACTTATTTATGTTTTAGAGTTTTTAAATCTGAGTTGTCAATATTTTCTGAATTAAGTGGATGTACATTTGACTATCTTTTTTTGATTTTTCGTCTTGTAGTAGAATGATTAATATGGCTTATGTTTACATGTAGTCTTTGATGAAGAAATGTCATTCAGCTTCAATTACTCCATGAAATATCCCATTTTAACTGACAGTAACAGAGATTCACTTCCAGTGCTAATGTTTTATTTGCATATACTTTCGTTATTGTGTGGCTGCCCATTGCAGTTGATGTCCTAGGAGAAAATCTGCTATGACAAGTTGCATACCAGGGTCTGAAATGTCTTCCTTCCCCTCCTTCTTTGAAATGTTGGTGAAGGTTGCTCTCCTCCTATTTCTTATAATTACATTTATGTTGTAACCAGCCTAACCTGATCAAAAGCTATTTCTACTTTCAGCGTTTATTTTTGCTATTCAGCTTTCCAAGGTTTGTAACTCTGTTTCAGGTTTTGTTGAAAGATGTTTAACTTTTCCATCAAAAATCATTGCTAAGGAACATTGTTTGTGTTTTTAGTGATTGTCACAAAAAATATTGCATTAAAAATTAAATTTTTAGTCAGGATTCACTGGGGGGGAAGATACCTCATTTTTTGTAAGAAAGGTTTACTTTTCTCTGAAAAATTATATGTTGGGTCTACGACTAGAGATTTGGGAATTGTCATTATAAAATTTACCTCAAAATTTCTTTCAGTCAAGTTGTACCACCAGTTGTCTTGAGGCTTACTTCCTAATGAATGACTAAATGCTTGACTTCAACAATTGGCTAAGCTTCTGGTGTCATTCTAACGGGATCCAGTATCTGTCTGCCTGGGACGATATGGTTGACAGACCATGATGCTTTGCCAGAAATGGCCTGCACCTGTCACCCCTGGGATTCTGGATACTGGCTAAGGCTCTTGCCACCCCAATAGTTCCTTTTTTAGGCAAGGTTCAAATGACAAATTCACTGCCGTAACAGGAACAGGCGAGCAAAACTGAGGGTAATGCTACTCAGTGCTAGAAGTCTAAATCTCAAAATGCACTCCCTCAAGGTACTGCTTAAAATGGAGAACATCAATATCTGTGCAATGACTGAGACCTGGTTCAAGGCTCCAGAGAGCACCCATGCATTACCAGGCTATAACTCATACACGTTTTGGCCACCTAACCTGGACCGGAACACCAAAGGCAGAGATGTGCTCATATTCATTAAGGATATCCATGCCTCCAGGCTAGTTGCTCAGCATAATGCATCCAAGGCTGTCCAAGTGCAACTAACTCTGGAAAAACTGCAATCCAAATTGTAGGTTGCTACATATGCACATCATGCCCCAGGATTCCTACTCCTCTTTTCCTGCTATACTGGCAAATATTAGGGTTCAACTTAGGGAGTTGTTTCCAATGAAGTAAAAGGTTGGGGTCTATGGAACAAGCAGGACAGACTGAAACACACAGAGAAATGATGGCACTAATAAATGCTGTCAAATCTGTCATCCTTGGCACCCAGGCCATTTAGTAGTCACAGACAACACAACAGTGATGAGGTACATAAAGGAAAACAAATCCATCATCCTGGAAGACTGAAAACTAGCAACTCTGCAGCACATTTATCCTGCAGGCTGCTCACATTCTGTTGGAGCATAATGTTGTTGCAAACAAACTAAGCAAGACTAACACAGCCCCTCATGAATGGAATTTTAACCCAGCGGTCTTCCAGGAATTTATTCATCTGCTTCCCTCCATTACCAACGGATACTTAAATTCTGCTCCAAGTCTCCTTGCACAAAGGTTAGGATTACAGATGCCTTTTCATTCCTATGAATGGGAATGTTTATGTATGCTTTTCCACCTTTTCCCCTCAAACCCAGGGTTTTTCTAAAGTTTCAGACAGAATCTCCCAGAGTGTGATTGTGATCCTCTCTTGCTCCAGGCACAAGTAGTTCCCATTTCTTTCAAAAATGGCCAAGGGCATTTAACACTAGCTTTTTCACAGGATGGACTTAATTACACAGGATAGAGGTTGTTTGATAAACCCCAGCCTTCAGTTTTTCGGTCCACTGTGTGTGCTTGGTGATGTAATTGGAATGCCTTTTATGCACCTGCTTTCTGAGGACATGCAGCAGGTGTTAAAGGGGGCTAAGAAACCTTCTACTAGAAAATCATATTTGATGAAGTAGAAACAATTTTCTAGTGGGTGACAAAGTAAGACTCTGGACATTTTTCAGGCACAGATGCCTCTGGTTTTACAGTATTTGTGTGAATTATCTTCTGGCCTTTTTTACTGTCCTGTCAAGATTTACCTTTCAGTCATCTGTGCTTGTTTACCTGTGGAATCCCCCCACCCACCCCCAAATAAGATATTTCTTGAAAGTACATATCCACCCACCCACCTGGAAGACAGTTGGCTCCTTGAGAATGATACTTTTGTACTGGAGAAACTTAACACTTGCCTTTTGAACCTGATCTTGCAGCTGATTTGATGTTCGTAACCCTTGAAAACAGTGTTGCTTTTCTTGCAGAAATTAGAGCAATGAGTATCCGAGGTACAAACTCTTATGACAATTCAACCTTATCTAGTCTTTCATGAGCGTAGGGAAACTTTGAGAACAAGCCCGTCAAACATGCTTAATGTGATTTCAGAGTTTGTCTTGAGCCAGGCTAAACATATCCCTATTTTCTTCACAGAACCAAAAGAAAATGGAGGCTGAATTTTACATTGACAGCACAGAAAACTTTCAGGAATTCTGATTAGCCAATTGCTTTCTGAGATTGTCCATGATGATGCCATTTGTTACTCTCACCATAAGAAAATACCTTCGGGGGGAGTCAACGCCCACTCAACTAGGACTTTTGACTACTTCTGTGACCTTTTGGAAGGGAGGAAATTCTAGAAATCTTCTGTAGGCAGTAACTTGGTTATCTGTGCACACTTTTAGCAAGCACTACAAATTAGATTCTTTCTTTAGGCCCAAAGCAGGCTTTGCTAGGACTGTTATCCAAGGGCTCCTAAACTCTAATCCTTTTTTCCCCCTCCCTTTCTTTCTGAGCTCTGAGATTCTGCCCATGTAGCTTGGGCTACTGCAACAATGATCTAATGATGAACACAGCTTAGTTTTCCAAGTAAACATTCTATAATAGTAGATTTTAAAATAGATCACTGTTGCAATAGGAACACCCTCCCTTCACCCCCCCCCTCATTTTATTATATTTTATGCTGGGGTGATGTTAGTTGTTCCTTTTCCTTTTTTCTTCTCGTGCTTAGCTTGCAGAACTCTACCATCCCTTACTCTGAGGTGAGTCGGTTGTGGAAGCTTGGAGCCCTAACCACTGATGTTATAAGATCATAGGAGGTTACTAGGGTAATGGCCCTGGACCCCTTACAAGCCTAGACAAGATTTTATCCCCAAAAAGAAACCTCAGTCAGCACCTGTCCATAGGTGGAACCCTTGGGACAAATTTGTGGTTTCCCATCCACTCATCAAAGTTGCATTTGAAGAGGGTCAGCGAGGTACTGTGACGTGTATGGGAAGTATGTTCCAAAGACTGGGCAGTCTGTGGGAGGCGAACATATCTCTTCAGCAGGTTTTGTTGATGTCCCATATTAGATTCAGACCTTTCGAGTGGGTAATGCACGAGGAGTTAGACTTACTGATGTGGCACATCTCTAGTAGTGCAGGGTCCGAGATTGCCTTGTAGGCGAGACACAGATCACCACTGAGCAATCTGTACGATACCAAGTAACGTGATAGTGATTTAAGCCTGTCCACATAGGAGTACTAATTCAGAACAAACCTGGGCTTTGCCATGGAGTTTCCTGACTTAACTAAAGAAGACTTTGTGGTTTTCCTTTGTTTCGGTGGCTAGTTTCAGTTGGCTTTGGTGGTTTTCACTAGTGATCTAATTTGCTTGTTGAGTCTAAGGAGGGAGTTTTTCCATATTGGAATTTGTTTCTTTTTACCCTTCAACAGTTTTGCTCTCTTCAAGCTGCAAAGTGGTTAGGGCTTGTGGAAGGTGCCCTTAAGCTTTGCAAGCTGGCCAGATATCATGTACTAAGTAGGATGTGTAAAGCATTTTTCTGTGGTTACTGCAACAGTGCTCTATTCAAACATGTACCCTGTTGCATTTAATTAACTATTTGATTTTCTTTTACTGCATCTGTATTTTCAAGTTGTCGAATTCAAAAAGCACAGTTATAAGTTCCTGTAGAAAATGACCCAACTTTGACCACTTGAGGTTTATTATGGAACATTTTAGTTTAAGTATCTCAGCACTTAATCCACAAAACTCTGGCTTATCTTTCATCAACAAGTCAACAATAAATTTTCATTGAATAGTGTTTCATCATTGCTGACACACATGCTCCCCTTTCCTTGTTTTCCTGTGTGTATAAGGTGATGCAGTTGAGTTCCAGGTTCCATCATTTGCGTTCAGACTGAAAGGCTTCTGCATGCATTCTTGAAGGAATTAATGGAAACAGTTGCCTCAAGATCTTTATAACTTTTAAAACCAGAATGTAGGAATATGACTTCACATTTCAGCCATCTGTTATAAGACCCTACGTTTTCACTGTAAATCTGAACTTATTCCAATATCATGAGGTCGTTATCAGAGTGGAAAAATCCTATGGCGATGCCTTCATAATGGATAGCATTGCTGCAGTGGCATTTCTCAGGAATGGGAACTCAGTGGTAGGTGCACATCTGCCCATTGAGCCTGACTTTGAGACCTATTGATGCCCTGTACATGGGCTGGTCTCCTCCCCAGACTGTAGATGCTGCTGTGAAGTCAGGTATACAAGGAAGTTTATGTTCATTTAATTTTGCTGTGAGAAAGGCATTCATGATTCTGTGCTCCTTGCCCCCATCAGGGTATTCATCAAAATTATTCCAGATTGATAAGGTTCCTTTCTGTGAAATTTTTTGCACTTTATTATCCGCTGTAATGTTATTTGTTGCCATTACTTGCAGTAGGGATCTTTGTGATTACTGCAGTGTGTATTCCTGTAGATTTCCAAGACTGATGACATCCATGGAAAAAGTTTCCACCAGTTGTACCTGTAGATGACATAACGTTCCAAGTGATTTCTTGTTTCATTGCCTTTTGAAGGATGATCTTGTAGAAACTTGAAAAGAATATGTTCATAGGTAAATACTAGGTTAGCTGCCCTTGTGGGCCTTTTTAACCTTAGCCATTTTCCCTTTTTGTGCTCTAAATAACGGGTCTATATTATAAGCTCGAAAGGACAAAGCCACAAATGCTCACGAGTGAAAACGGTGGACATTGAAGGGGGTCTTTTGGGATTGCGGTACAGTGGAGACGGATATATTTGACCACATTTCCACCATACATGTATATATATTTATTTATTACCTAAAAGAAAATTACATTTTAGTTAAATGTTAAAACAAACAATATTAATATTATATAAATATAAATATAAAATAAAATATTAAAATATTTATTTATATATATTTTAAAAAAAAAATGTTCTATAATCAAAAACTTAAATTTATATCTCCTTACATATTTTACTATGCTTATAAGCATTGCTTTCTTTCTTTCTTGAAATTTCATAAATATGTTCCATAGATTATTTTTCTTAAACTCTTTTTTTCGATACCAACATAAAAAAAGCCACACTTTTCACAAAAAAGCAAGTACACTATCCCTTTTTGTGCAGCAGTTGAAATATTCGACTACTTATCTTTTTTGTTCCTCTTTGAAATATATGCCCCTTCCATTACGCTAGTACCCTTCTTGTTGTTATGTCTGGTACTGGGCATCCTCTTACTTTCAAAATGTTTGCCATATTTCTATATTCATATATATTACTTTTCTATGGATGTCATGATATTCTACATCCATCAAAAAAAGCTAAACCTATCCCATTCTTTATCCTTATCTTTATGATGTTACTGTTTATACCATTGTATTCTAACACTAAGAGCCTTCCCAAGTCATCCAGATTTTTACTATTACCACTTATTATAGGCCCAATATTTAGGTGGTGTATTTGTCCTTTATTTTCTCTTTATATATTTATATGGGTTTTGCTATTTCTTCCTTCATTCTTTCTATTCTTATTGCTTTTGTGTTTTTTTTGGGGGTAGCCTTTCAACATCTCTTTCTAATACTCAATTTGACCTTTTTTTCATGATGTTGTTTTCCACTAAGTCATGCAGTACCCCAATAAACCCTTACTTATATTTTTTTTTAATTTTTTTACAGAGCACTTTACAGGCAGGGAGAGGAATTACAGTATGGGGATCTAATATATTTATATTAATGTATGTCTATCTTAAATTATTAAACAACAAATATAAAATTCAACATCTAAAAACAAACATAGTGGTGAAACTCAGAAAGTTAGTGTGAAAATTCAAATATTCCAAAATTTCCATCTATCCAAAAAATCCAGCTCTCTATCTCTCCAATCAAAAAAAAAAAACCTCTATAATATCCTCAAACCCCTTGTAAATGGATTTGAGGACTTTTGTTCCCAAATTTTAAAATAAGATTAAAAAAAAATAATTATTGCTCAAAAACCAAATCCATGCCATAAGCATGCTATTTTTGTCATTCTAGTCATGCCCTTCATATCCAAAAACTATATCCTCCAATAATATCTTACCCATCATCATAGGTGGAAAGGAAAAAAACTACACTAATAGTTATATATTTGACCTTTCCTCACTGTGGTGTGATCCTTGAGTTGGAATGTATAGTTAGCGGGGGTGGGGGGTACAGCCCCCCACAATAAGGAGTTCGATGTTTTCCGTTTTCGCTCATATGAGCGTTCGTTTTTTTCCTTTCGAGCTTATAATATAGACCCCTAAATAGCATATCTCATTTTGTTATAGATTGGCCTTACCCATCCCATGGGTGATAATTTTATTATCCCATATGAGAGTAACTGGGATCATACCATGGATAATTTGAGAGGACCCATGCATGGGATAAAGCACTTAGGAGCTGTCTCAGTCAATTAGTAGTACGGGAGCAGTCCTGGAGTAAAATTTCTGTTTCCCATCCATAGAGCTAAGTTGTGCTCGAATATGGACAGGGATAACGTTTGATGTGATGTTGTCCAGTCACTGCTTTATTCTCACTGATGGGTCAGATCCAATCCATCGGAGCAGTCTCAGCCTTTACCAAAGCTCAAAGGCTTCAACAAGCTTATGGGCACTCTCCCTATCCCAGAATGCAACTCACAATTACCTCTGATCTCGTTTGCCGCTCATGAAGATTAACTCGTTTTCAACAGCTTTGGGCTAAATATTTCAGTTTTTACCAGTATTAGCTTTAGGTTGTTAATTCTCTATTTCTTTATTATTACTTGATAGCTCTTCCTGTTTCAAGCCTGTTTTTAGTTAAAGGGCTTCTTTTCTACCCTTTCCATCTTGCTTTTCCTGACTGATGTTTAGCCACTTCATTATTTCTCCCTTTAAAGTTAACCCTTTGTGTGCTTCTGCTAACTCAGATAACACTTGGTAATTTAAAACAAAAATAAATAAAAATAACTTAAATCTTTAAGTGTAATGTTATTTTAATATCTCTTTAACGTCCGTTTAAATTAGAGGTAGTTTTGTCTTATTTCCTGTTTTCTCTTCTTTTTTGACCCTTCCCTTGTCTTATACTGCTCAAAGTGTCTCAGAAAGATAATAAACCGTTAGGTTTTAAAAAATGCAAGGACTGTGGGGGAAAAAAAGATGCCCCTAAGTGATTCACACACTGTGTGTGTATTGTTTAGGTCATTGCACCTTCAGGAGTCGTGCTGCTTATGCTATGGTTGTAATCAAAGGGCATTATTGGAGCATAAAAACAAGCTCATTCTGAAAGGGTTATTGAAAACCTCCCTACTCAGAAGCCATACCTGAAAGACCAGAATCCTTAAAATCTTACCAGTCTGTCAAGTCTACTATATCGGACAAATCTACAAAAAGAGCTTCCTCGGCTGCAAAGTCTACTTGGAGCCAAAGGAAGATATCTTCCCCTGCTTCTTCATCGGAGCAGACAGACCAGGTCTGACAAGGAGCCAAAACAGTCCTGTATCTCAACTCAAACCTTTTCAGTACTTGCAGAATTTTCAATAAGGAGCCGATCACCTACTTTGGATCCAGTGTCTCCTTGGCTCCATTCTCCTATTTTGCCGAAGTCTCCAACCCTTTTAACCCGGTCAACCAGGAGCCTTTCTGATGAAGATGTAGATTGGGTGATGCAGAGACTCCTGAAGACACCGGCCTTGGCTAAGCTTTTATTAGATCCAAACCCAAAGGTATCGGATCCAACAACATTCCCATATTCAGCACCTATTCCTCCTCCGATCCAACCTTGTGCTTTGGAGCTGGAAATTTCTGAGGTTTTACTAGTGCCTGTGTTGGATCCGAAGCCCAAAGGCTCCTTGGATCAGACATTGCTTCTGAGTTCCTCTGCTGTTTGGGAAACTGAGGACTGTAAGAGCCAACATTCCCTTATCCGCAGCTGGGGAGCGGGATTGTGCAGTTTTATTCAATCTTACCTCTTGAGGCTTCAGCGCAGCTGAGTTTGGCTCCTACCTCGGTTTCAGGTCGAATGTCTTCTGGTCCGGGGGTTCCATTGGCTCCAACATCTTTTCCATTGGGTCCAGGGATTTCTTCGAACCAGGGGCGGGGGACATTTGAGATTGAGTAGAGTATTGTCTCCACAGACAAAAACACAGGCTACTGAGGAACTTCTTCCCTCCTCTCAGCTGGCGTCTTCATCTGCCCACATTACCCATCCACAGGGATGCAGAGACTCAAGGTGGTCTCAAGATATCCTGCAAGGAACTTCCCCTTCTTCCGAAAGTTCCCCCAGATGATCTCACTGAGGAAGTGCCTTGGAAGAGAAGCTGCAAGAGGAAGCACCTGGACTCACCAGAGGAGTCAGTCACTTCAGACACTGACCTCTATGAAGCAGAAGGGTCCTCCCGGTCATCTCCTGAAGATGTCTCCTTTGGAAACATCCTGGAAATGTTAAAATAGAGAGGTGGCTGGCAGTCCAGCTCCCCTTATGCTGAGGAGTCAGTCTATCTGAAGGCCTTTAGGTCTCGTCCTTCCACCTCTTGGGTGACTCCGCCTTCTTATGAGCTATTGATTTAATCTCTTGGAAGGTGAGGGAGACCCCAGATACCATAGTGCCCACTCCTAGGAGGGAAAATAAGTACATTACTTCCCCGAAAGACAAAACTTTTCTATCCAAGGGAGTAGCCGTAGATGCCATGGTGGTGACCACTGAATAACTCTCTGAAACAAGTTCCTATATCCAGCCTCCTAATAAAGATTCTAGGACCATGGACAGATATGGGAAGCATGCGTTCTCTTCAGCGACCTTTGGTGTTTCGTCACTGAGCTACCTATGCCATTTTAATGAGACTGCAGAGGGATCTTTTAAAAGAACTGTCAGATGCCCTCCAAGGAGCTGTAGCTGATGAGATCACAAAAAAGGTAGCCCTCACAGCTCGCTGCCTTATACTCTAACAAACTCATCCATAAGGCTGATTTCATATGCAGCGGATGGAGTGAGTTGGGCAGTGGGTTTATGTATTTCTCTTCGCCTTTATGGGTTCCTTCCAGGTTTTCCTTCGTTAATGCCTCATTTGATGGCTCTTCTTTGTTTGGGCCCAAAGTAAAAGAAATACTCACCAGATGTAAGCAAGAGGGCAAGACTTTATCTGCTGTTGGAGTATGTTTTTTTCACTCCTACCAGACCCCTTCCCAAAGGGCAGAGAGGTAGTGGAAAGATGTGGTTCAGGAGACCTCAAAGGTCTTTCTTAGACACACAGGGTGAAAGTTCCCCCAGAGGCAGAGGGGGGAGCAACAATGGAAGGCACTGACCACGCGGCAGAGGAGACCCACAAAATCAGGACTCTAGAGAAACTTTATTTGGAAAGCCCTTTCAGCACTTTTGAAGGGAGGCCTGATTGTACACCTCTGGAGGCAATTGGGAGGCGATTTTGTCTGCATCTTCAAGCCTGGCTAGACATGACATAAATGACAAATGGGTGCAAAGAATAATATCCAGAGGTTACATTATCCCTTTTCCCTTCCAGTTCTCGAAAACACAAGATTTCCAGACGTTCCACCCAGTCAGATAGAGCAAGCAGTTTTAGAAGTCTCAAAGTTGCCAAGCAAAAGAGTCTTCCAAGAAGTACTCGCAGACCAGAGAGGATCCAGAACTTACTCAAGATTCTTTTTAGTTTCCAAGAAAACAGGGGTGCGGAAGACCAATCTTGGATCCCAGCACATTAAACAAATCAGTAAAAAAGAGCAAGTTCTGGAAGGTTACACTGCAGTTGATAACTCCGTTTTTGGAAAAAGACAATTGGACATTCTCTTTAGACCTCTTAAGACACGTACAGCCCACTCAGTAGTGGCGGCTCACCTGAGACTACAAGGATTCCGGGTGTTTCCATATCCAGATAACCGCCCCAACTGGGCATCTTCTGCTACAGGCCCGAGAGACTACATTACAAACCTGTCAAGGCTAAGTATTATGATGAACTGTGAAAAATCTGCTTTAAAACCCTGTCAGACATCGAGTTTTATAGGAGCAGAGTTAGACACACACACAGGATGATAGCAAGCCTTACCTCCAGAAAGGATGTACACTTTACTAAGTCAGGTAGAGAGTTTAGTAAGGAAGAAATGAGCACCTGCTAAACTAGTACTTCAGGTACTTGGCATGATGGCAGCTTCAATTGTTCTGCTACCGTTGACATGCCTTCACATGAGGTTACTTCAATGACTGCTGTTGAAACAGTGGTCTCTCCTAGAAGTTCCCGTGCCTCACAAGATTTTGATAACCAGTTCTTGTAAACGAGACCTTTTGTGGTGGATTCAATCACCTCAGGTAGCTCAAGGCCATCTTTTTACACTTGCCCTACCCAAAGCCTTGGTGACCACAGACGCTTCCCAGATAGGGTTGGATGTATTATCTCCGAAAGACAGTCCAAGGCATGTCACCCTCACAAGACCCATCTGCACATAAACATTCTAGAGACGAGTAGTTGGCAAGCCTTTCAAGACTCTGTCCCTCTAGGGACAGTAGCAGTCTAGTCAGACAACATGTCCCTAGTCTGGTACATAAAGGGAAGCTCTAAGGGTGTGGCAGTCGGCAGTTTATTCCAGTCGCTTTCTAATTGCAACGCACATACAGGGGAAATCCAACATGATAGGTTGAGTAGAGCTATTCTAATGCCTCACGAGTGGTCTCTCAAGCAGGAAATTATGGAAGAGATCTTCTGAAAATGGGACCAACCTTGCTGCAGCCTATTTGCATCATCCATGATTGCCAAATGCAGCAACTACTTTGCCCTAATCTTTCCCTCCAGGGAAGACCCCGAGGGATTCATTTGTTTACTATTGGCCCCCAGGACTCCTATATGCTTACCCACCAACACCCCTAATTCCCAAAGAACTACAGAAAGGAAGTTTGTTGATGATGACCATAATTCTGATTGCCCCCCCCCCCCTACCTTTGCTGGCCTCTTCAAATTTGGTTTTCCTTCCTTTGACTTTATCTTCGAGACGAACCATGGATACTGGACCAAATTCCGGATCTTTTGACATGCTTTAGGAATGGTTCATCCCAATCTATACACCCTCGGACTGATAGTTTGGCTGCTCCAGTTCCATTAATAGCCAGGTATCCTTCTCTTTCATCAGCAGTGACCCATATCTTTGATCTCTTCCCACAAAGCTTCCACACGGAAACTTTATAAAGGAAAATGGAAGAAATTTATAATGTGGGCAATCTCAAAATGTGTTGTTCCTTTTATTCCACTTCTACATTTAATTTTAGATTTTTTAGCTAAACTTTTCAATGAAGGAAGTGCTGCAGTTATTTTCAGGGTTCAATTAGCACCAATTTAAAATTTCCATTTAGGAGAAAATGGTGGTTCTGTTATGTCTGACAAACTATGTAAAGTTTTTCTTAGAGGGACAACTTTATTGAGGCTACCATACAAGGATCCATCTCCCCCTTGGAACTTAAACTTTATTCTGTCTTGTATAATGTGCCCCCCTTTTGAATCAGCAGCCAATTGTGAAGTAAATATTTTATCTTGTAAAACTATTTTTCATTTGGCTATCGCATCAGCAAGAAAAGTTTCAGAGCTATAAGCCCGCTCTATCAAACCATCATATTTGGTATGTCAGAAGGACAGGGTCTCATTACAGAACTAATCCTTCCTTTTTGCCAAACGTTATATGGGAAAATAATCTTAATCTAAAATTTGAAAATAAGGTGCAATATATGTTAGGTTTGCTAGATTTTCATGGACAATTAACATTTTTACTTAAACAGAACTGCACATTTCAGAAAGTCTGATCAGCTGTTTGTCTCCTTTTTTGATACAAGGAAGGGATTGCCAGTATCCAAAGTAACCTTATCTAAGTGGCTTTCAGAATGTTTAACTTTTATTTACAAATCCCAGAACAAGCAACTTTCACAGCAAGTCAAAGCCCACTCAGCTAGAGCAGATGCTACTTCCCAAGGTTTCTTATCAAGAACCTCCGTGGACAGCATATGTGCTGCAGCCACATGGCCAAGCCCTCATAGCTTCATTACTCATTACAAAGTAGATTTGGCCACCAGGGGTAGGGCCTCCTTAGTGTCTGTAGTTCTGAGGTATATTTCTCCATGAGCCACCCAAGACTTGGGTAGCTGGGGACGCTTGTACCATCAGTGAGAATAAAGGCGAGATTGGACATCATCACATAAAGAAGTTGTGCTCACCATAATGTTCCGTGTGTGCTGTCCATCTCCACCTTTATTCTCATAACCCACCCATTTTCCCCCTACTGTAGTCCTGGTAGACCGCGTTCTACTAATTAGAGTGTTATGGGCTCTATGACTTCACAAATGGTTTCATCTGATGTTAATCTTCTTCCCATTCATCACTGATAGGTTCGGTTCCGAGCCCTTGGAACAGAGTCGGCCTAATACCAAGCTTGCATACACTAAAACTCTCGAGCTAAGCTGCTACCTACAATTCCCTTCTCCCAGTTACCTCAGATCTCGTTTGCCGCACAGCAATATAGCAGCGTTTCACCGAGCTCTCCAGCTATCTCCAATTTTCATAACTGTCTAGAAGGTGTTCCACTTATCTCCACCTGCATTTGCAAGACTTTTCTCAAAGGAGTTTTCCATAGCAGACCCCCAATCAGACGACCTGTAGAGACATGGAATCTCTCTCTGGTATTAGTCTCTCTCTTTACCCCCTTTTGAGCCTGCTGCAAAATGTGACCTTAAATTTCTATCATGGAAATCTCCATTTTTGATGGAGGTCACATCAGCTAGACGGATATCGGAATTACAAGCTTTATGCATCAAGAGTCTGTATTTAATCATTCATAAAGACAGAGTACCTCTTCGTACTAATCCATCTTTTCTCCCCGAAGTAATTTCTGATTTCTCTGTCAATCAGTCCATTGAGCTCCCAGTGTTTTTCCCAAATTATCCCAATAAAGGAGAATACTGTCTACACTCATTGGATGTACATAGACAATTACGTTTTTACTTGGATAGGACTAAATCTTTCTGCAAGTCGGATCAACTTTTCATCTCCTTCTCTGGACCAAAAATGGGATGTGCCGTATCAAAAGTCACTTTATCAAAATGGCTCAGAGATGGTATTACTTTTTCATACTCACAAGCAAATGAACCTAAACCTGTTAATATCAAATCTCATTCAACGAGAGCCATAGCAACTTCTGTTGCTTTTCACTCTGGAGCTTCTATGGACGACATTTGCGCAGCAGCCATTTGGGCTAAACCCCATACTTTCATCAAACATTACAAATTGGACATGGTCTCCAGGGGAAGAGTGGCCTTTGGCTCAATGGTTCTCAGGAATGTTCTTCCATAAGGGCCACCCAGGTTTTCATGTAGCTTGGGATTCTGTCCCATCAGTGATGAATGGGAAGAATATTAACAACATCAGATAAAGAAGGTTATGTCTTGCCATAATGTTCCATCTGTGTTGTTGATGATCTTCCATTCATCACATCCCACCCTCCGTCCCCCACCAAAGGCTCCTGGTGGATCTTATGGGTCCTTGTGGTGCTTTGTGGTGCTTGGGAGGGTTAATGGTTAAGGTGTTTGCCTTACAAACACAAGGTGCAGGGTTTGAGTCTCACAAGGGATAATTGGCTAGGCTTACAATGGCTCGCAAGGGCAGTTAGCTTAGTACTAATCTATGAATTTAAGGTTTCTGTGCAGAAATGGCCTCTGCTTTTACTTATATGTTGCATGCAAACTCGATCTGAGGTAACTGGGAGAAGGGTATTGTGGGTAGCAGCTTAGCTCGAGAATTTTTTGTGTACGCGAGCTTGGTATTAGGCCGATTCGGTTCAGAGGCCTTGGAACCGAACCCATCAGTGATGAATGGAAGATCATCAACAACACAGATGGAGTGTTATGGTAAGATATAACTTCTTTGTCTTATCTGCTAATTTGGATAAGGCTCCAACATCCTCCTTTCCAATCTAATGGGCAAACAAGATCTGAGGTAATTGCAAGGTGCATACTGAGATAGGGAGAGAGTGCCCAAGAGCTTAAGGCTTTGAGCTTTGGTAAAGGCTGAGACAGATCTGATGGATTGGATCCAGCCCATCAGTGAGAATAAAGGTGGAGATGGACAACACCCGTGGAATGTTATGGTGAGTACATAACTTCTTTTTTATGTAGATGGAGTGTCTGATCCTGAATGGGGTATCCTCTGAGATATACCAGTCCCTCCAAACTGTTCAGTTGATGTTGCAGAAAAGGTTTATATCCCTAAATCCAGTATTTGATAACATTTGACTTTCTGATATGCAGTAAATCCATCAGTAATGAGTTGGAGGATGCCTTGTATGCCAGACACAGGTTACTTTTTAACGGTCTGTAGAATGCTGAGTATAGTGAAAGGGCTTTGAGTCCATCCGTGTAGGACATGTTGCTCAGACCTTGTATCCTTTTAGTAAGGTTTCTCTTTGAGCATTCCAGTTGTTGCATGTGTCTAGACAGATGCATGCTAAAGGGGGTCGTTACATTCAGTGAATGGCCTAATGAGGACTGAGTACAGAGGGGCAATGAAGTCCCTTGATCTAGACACAATCCTTTTGTTTATAAGTTGTGCAATATAGAAGGGCTTCTTACAACAGTAGATGCATGTTGGTGAAAAATTAGGTCACTGTCCACATAAGTTCCCAAATCCTGAACTACTGGGTCAACTTTACGGGGCGTAATGTCAATGTGGTTGTTCCCTAGGATAGACTTCCCAAAGGATACAATAATGCAATTTTTGGTATGTTTCAGTACATGGTTTTGGCACCAGTTATTTGAAACAAGCCTTCATAGGATGGCTATCATTTGGGGATAACTGCTTCTAGCTTGCAGTCATTTGCAAACTTAGTCAGCCAGAGCCCTTTGATATTGGCTTTTACTTCAGAAAAGTATATGACAAACAGGAGAGGGCCCAGCACTGAACACTAGGAGCTCCACTGATGACTGGTCACTTTGTGGAGGTGATCTTCCCTATTTCATCTGCCTCCTGTCTTTCAGCCATTTGGCAATCCAGCAGGTGGCATTGGTGTGTATTCCCAGTTTATTTAGCCTTTCTACTATGCCCAAGTAGAGAATTGTGTCAGAAGCTTTGGCCAGGTCAAGGTATGCTGTGTGTGTACCATTTTGCCTTCATCCATGCTTTGGCAATATTTTCAAAAAAATCCACCAGGTTGAGTAAGCATGACCTGCCCTTGATAAATCCAAACTGAGATTGTTCCATTATTTGGAGGTTTTTTCTATCCTGATTAATTCCCTAATAAATCTTTCCGTGGCTTTGTATATAGGTTCATAGGTAAGTACTAGGCTATCTGCCCGAGGACATATGTAAGCCTAGCCAGAATGTGCTGGCTTTCGCCACCCCCTTAGATTAGTTCCCTGTGCCTCTGTCCAGCAGAGCCATTATTTCCCTGTGCCTCTGTCCAGCAGAGCTACTGCAGTGATGCCCTGGGTAATTTTTTGTTTCCCATCCTCTTGTCAAGGTTTCTCTTGAAGAGTGTTAGTGAGGGGTTCTGCCTAATGTAGATTGGAATCCTGTTCCAAAGCATGGGGAGTCTCTGGGACAGGAATCTATCCTTCCAGCAAGTCCTATTTATCGTTATGGTGAGGTTTAGATCCCTAGAGCGTGTGGCTCTCGGGGATTTGTTTTTTTTTTTTTTTTTTTTTTTAGGTGGAGCATGTCCATCAGTTCTGGATTGGACATGGCCTTGTATGTCAGGCAGAGATCACCTCTGAGTAGGCAGTATGTAACCGAGTACAGCTGGAGTTTCTTCAGTCAGGCTGCATAGGGCATCTGTTTGAGGCCAGTAGTCCTCTTGTTGAGATACTTCTGTGGTCTTTCCAGCTGTCGCAGGTGTCTTGTAAGGTACATCCCAAATGGGGTGTTGTACTCTATGATGGGTCTGATGAGTGATGAGTTAGAGGGCCACAATAACCTCTTTTGTTCTAGATGCAAACCCTTTTGTGATTAGGTGGGCCACATAGAAAAATTTTATAACCACCTTGGCAATATGATTATCAAAGGAGAGATTACTATCTACTTGGGTCCCCAGATCCCTTGTTTCATTTTCTGTATTTAGGGGACTACCGCGTATGTGGTAGTTCGCGGGTACTTTGTTTTTTCCAAAGGGGATGACTATGCACTTTTTGACATTTAGGTTGAGGCCATGATTTTGACACCAGGTATCTGTCTCATTGAGACCCTTCTAGAGGATGTCTGTATCAGCCGGAGAGACAATTATGCCCCCCCCAGTTTGCAGTCATCTGCAAACTTGGTCAGCCATAGTCCTCCTGTGCTTGCCTGTACCTCTGAGAAGTATATACCAAACAGGAGGGGTCCCAGGACTGAGCCCTGGGGGACGCCACTTGTAACCAGTTTAGAGTCGGACCTAGAGCCTGCCACTCTCACCGTGTGGGTTCTATCCATGAGCCAATTGACAACCCATCTCGTGGCGTAGGGGTTTATGTTCAGGCTGGTGAGCTTGTCTGTAATACCAGAATCGGGAATGGTGTTGAAAGCCTTTGCGAGGTCTAGGTAGGCTGTGTGGACCTCCTTTCCCCTTGTCTAAAGCCTTGGTAACTGTCTCAAAGAAGTTGACCAGGTTTAGGATGCATGATTTACCCTCAACAAAGCCAAACTGGGTAGGGTCAAATGTTTGGAGGTTTTGGAGGTTCCCAATGTCTCTGTTAATGAGTTCCGTGATGATGCTCTCCATAACCTTGCAGATGAGGCTAGTCAGGCTTATAGGGCGATAGTTCCCAGGGTCCGTTGTGACTCCACCTTTGTGGAGCGGGATAACTGTTTCTGTGCACCACTCTATGGGTACATAGCCTGTAGAGAGGCTGAGTTTGAACAGTGTGATTAGGTGAGGGGTTAGTTCATTTTGGAGTTTGTGTAAGACACAGCCTGGGACACTGTCCGGTCCCATTGAAGCTGTGTTTTCAGCTTTGGATAGGGCTGTTTTAACCTGTGTGTCAGTGATTGCTGGGGTTCTACATTCCTCTGGTATGGTTATGGGCCCTTTAGGGGGTGAGAGGGGGGTACAGATTGCACTAAACCTGTCTGCCAGAATGTTGGCAATCTCAGTCGGTTCAGTGTATTTTGGGCCATTCTGCACTAACGTAGAGCAGATCTGAGAGTTTCCACTTAGGTTCTTGACATAGCTAAAGAACACTTTGTGGTTATCTTTGGAGTCCTTGGCAGTTTTGGTCTGCAGTTGCCTGTGTCTGTGGAAGGTACTCCATTATGCAGGGGAGTGACTGTAGCTGTTCTGCATTTGCTTGGTACAAAACCTGTGTGGAGGCTGAGATTGAACAGTGTTAAGGGTGTGGCTAAATTATGCTTCATACTATTTAAGATGCATCCAGGAGTATTGCAAGACCGAACGATGCAGTATTTTTTAACTTTTGATAGCACTTTTAAGACTTTTTGTGTGACAGCTGGAGATGAGCCAGTTTCATGTGCCTCTTGAGGGACAGATGGAGGGGATTGAGCTTGTCTATAATGCCTGAGCGCAGGGTATTGTATCAAAAGCTTTGGTCAGGTCGAGGTAAGCTGTGTGCCCAGTCTTGCTTTCATCCAGTGCTTTGGTGACCCTCACAAAAATGTTTACCAAATTTAATAGGCATGAACGTCCTTTAACAAAGCCAAACTGTGATAGGTCCAGCATTTGCATCTTATCTATGTCCTCATTTATCAAGTCCATGATGATTCTTTCCATGGCCGTACACATGAGGCTTGTAAGACATATGGACCATTAGTTACTTTGACTAGTGGTTGGACCTCCTTTGTGCAGGAGAATAACTGTAGCCATATTCCATTCCTTGGGCACAAAACCTGATTGAAAGCTCCAGTTGAAAAGTGATTTGAATGGACCATAGAGGTCTTGTTTCTTGGTGTTAAACATCCCATGATGTTATTGGGACCCACCAATGCAGTATTTTTGGCCTTGGAAAGTGCATTGATGACCTCTTCTCTAGTAATGGTTGTGGGGATTGTGGTATACAGTATTTCCTTTGGACTTTCAGGGGGAGTGGGGGGCGAAATTGAGCTGAACCTGTCAGCCAAAAGGTTGACATTGGCCTCCGGTTCATTGTGGTTGATGCCATTTACAATAAGTTCTGCGCATTTCCTCTGAGGTTACGGACATAGCTGTAAAAAGTTTTGATTGTTCTTTGCATTAGTTGCTATTTTTTTCTGTAAATTTCATCTTCAAAGTATTAATCCTCTTATCTGCCTGTTTAGAATGGTCAGGGGGCTTTTAGTATGTATGGCTTTGATCCTCTTACACTTGGCCAAGATTTTTTTCTTTTGTTATTTAACCAAATGATATCCCGATTCCACCAGGGTGGCTTGTCTTTAGTTGGTCTTATTCGTAATACGAGTGGGCACAGCTTGCTCTGTACAACTATCGGTAAGTTCATAGGAGGTTACTAGGCTAATGGCCCTAGGGCCTTTACAAGCCTAGCCATGTTCTACCCGTGTTCCCTAAAAAAAAAAAACAGCAAAGGCAAGGGTTTACTCCAACAAAACCTGTATTATAAAGCAGTCAAAGTTGGCGCTTTCATACACATTCAATGTGTGAACTTCTTCATACAAAAACCAGTTGAAAATAATCACCCTGCCATTAACTGGGAAAACTACTCGTGTATCAACACCTTTGCCCAACAGTTCTTGGAATTCATAAATTCCAACACCCTGGATCAACTAATCCATAGTCCCACCAGGGGCTCCAATATCCTAGACCTGGTCATTACCAGCATGGGAAATTGATGCTCCATACCTATGGTCACCCCTCGTTAGTCAGGTCTGACCATAAGCTAATCACCCTTAATGTCCACATCCCACCCCCACCCCCCAGTAAGGAAACCTCCATAAAAAAACTTATGCAAAGCCAACTTCATGCTACTCAAGTCAGAAGTGACAAACTTCATGACACCCATGCAGACGGGAACTGAAAGTTCAACTGCTGAATCCTACACTAAGGCACTGTACGAGCACATCCACTCATGCATGAATCGTGCCATACCAAATAGAACCAAGACGCTCTCATCTAAAAAAGGAAGCCAATCTGGTGGTCCCCTGCCATAAACAAACTTTACAACAAAAGGAAGAAACTGTTGCAGAAAAGAGGAAAATCCCAGGATGCAAAAAACTCTCTTACCAGCCTCAGTAAGAAACTGAGATCCCTCATAAAATCCTCCAAAGCTAGTTACAAAAATAAAATTGCCAAAGATTCCAAAGACAACCACAAGGCATTCTATAACTATGTCAAGAGTCTAAATGGCAATGCTCTGATCTAAAATAGAATGGCATTAAATATACTGATCCCAAGGATATTACCAATATCCTGGCAGATCGATTAAGTGCCAACTTCACCCACCTAAATGGCCCATCTCAATACCGGATGATTGCCAAATTCCGGCCACACAGGTAAAAAACGCACTCTCCAAAGCTAAGAATACAGCATCCATGGGACCAGATGACATCCTGGGCTGTGTACTACATGAACTACAATATGAACTGGCACCTCACCTAAGTGTCATGTTTAGTCATAGCCTCACCTCAGGTTTTGTGCCCACTGAGTGGCGCAGAGCTGCAGTTATCCCACTTCACAAGGGGGAATCCACCTTGGATCCCAGAAACTACCGTCACATCAGTCTGACGAGCCTTATCATGGAACTTATAAACAAAGAAATTGGCAACCTTCAGACACTGGACCCCACCCAATTTGGGTTCGTGAAGGGCCGATCTGGTCTCCTGAACCTGATTGACTGCTTCGAATCAGTCTCCAGAGCCATGGACAAGGGTAAAGTGGTTCACACAGCCTATCTAGACCTTGCCAAGGCCTTTGACATCATCCCCCACTCTGGAATCATAGATAAACTTACTAAGCTGGGCATTAATCCCTACGTCACCCAATGGGTTGTCAACTGGCTTACTGATAAAACCCACACTGTAAAAGTAGCCAACTCCAAATCCAGCTCCAGACAAGTGGAGTACCTCAGGGTTCAGTCTTGGGACCACTCTTGTTTGGCATCTACTTCTCTGAAGTACAGGCCAACACTAAGGGACTCTGGCTAACAAAGTTTTCAGATGACTGCAAACTGGGAGCCATTATTGAATCCCCAAGTGATGTGGATACTCTACAAAAGGGCCTTACAGAAACAGATGCTTGGTGCCAGAGCATGGGCTCAAGCTCAGTGCCAAGAAATGTATAGTTATCCCCTTTGGGAAAAAACATGTATCCATGAATTACCATATAGGTGGCAATACACTAAACACCGAAATTGTGTAAAGAGACTTTAGGACACAGGTGGACAGTGGTCTCACAGCCGATAACCATCGCCACAACAGTCAGGAATCCTTCTATGTGGCACACCTCATCACTTCAGGGCATTTCATTCCAAAAAAAAGTCACTGTACCACTCCCTCATTCCCTCCATTATAGAATACAACGAATACAACGATATGTACCTCTCTGTACCTCTCAAGACATTTGCAACAACTGAAATACCTCACTAAAAGAATCACAGACCTAAAGCAGATGCCCTATGCTGACCACTGTAAAAAAACTCCAGCTATACTCTGTCGCATATAGTCTACTCAGAGGCGATCTCTGCTTAACATACAAGGTCTTGTCAAACCCAGAGCTTTTGGACATGCTCCACTTAAAGAAATCCCAATCCCTCAGAGCCACACGCTCCAGGAAGCTAAACCTTGTCATCAGAATAAACAAAACATGCTGGAGGGATAGGTTCCTGACCCAGAGACTCCCCAGACTCTGGAATAGATTGCCCATGCATGTCAAGCAGAGTGCCTCTTTGGCCCTCTTCAAAAGGAACCTTGATGATTGGATGGGAGAAAGGAATTTCACCCCGGGGGTCACATCAGTCGCCCTGCTAGACAGGGGTCCAGGAAAGTAGATAGTGTGGGAAGAAATAGCCAGGGAATTTTTATGGTTAGGCTTGTATAGGCCCTAGGGCTGATAGCCTAGTACTAACCTATGAATCACATATAAAGTACTCCCTCTATGACATCACAAATCTTATTAGGCTTTTAAAGGTCTCATACATAAAATCACATCAAAGTAAACATGCAATGCACTAAAAGAATATATAATGTATTCTAATAATAAACTTGTAAAATATCTAATCATAAGTAAATGACTATGTAGTCAACATTAAAAACCTATTCACCTCTCTAAAGGTTTCATTTTCAGTATACATTTAATACAACAAAATTAATTTAGCCCTGGATATGCAAAGGCATTAAGTCTAAGTTGCCAATAGAGCTCTTCCAAAAGTACTTGCCATGGTCCCCCTTGAGGTCCTTACTTTACTTGAGCAATAATAAAATATAGAAAATGGTGCCCATATTTTCAAATACATGCCTAGCTAAAGCATTATTCATTTTCTGTTTAGTGATACTGTCCTGATAATAAATTTACAAAAATTACATTTACCACATTTCCACATGCCTTCATTAAAGGGAGGACAACATTTTTTACTCTCCAGTATGCTTTTTAAATTCCTTCCCCGCCGAAAGACTATCCCTATGTTATTGGATACTCTGAAGCGGGTTATAGGGTGCTCCATTAATGTTGGCCAATATTTACTAATAATGTCTTTCAAAAAATAGACATTCAATGAGAAAGTGGTGATGACTTTTAATAAAGGTGGACTCCATATTATTAACATTACTTTAATTCATAATATCAACTAAATGGTCCCCTTCAACACCAGTTGGGTTCGCAATGACCATAAGGGGAGTTGCTTTAGTCCCATCCAAGACTGGTTTAAACCATCCAGTATTCCTCTTATAATAAATGACCTCAGACATAATTTTGTCCAGTAAAGTGACAGGGTAATCCCTTTTGATAAACATATCCCTCAGGATGTTACATTCAGCCATAAAATCTGTGTCAAGACTAACCATTCTAGCAGCTCTCGACTATACCCTTTTTTACATAAGGGTGAGATCTGCTGAAATGCAAGAATGAATTAGAGTAGGTGTGTTTACAGAAAATCTGGATCAATTATCTGTTGTGAATTCTGTCTTTTTTTCACAAGAACAGTTAAATAAGAAATTGATCTGGTGTTAAAATCAAAAATACATTTCAAAAAGGATGTAGAAGAAGACATAAAATTCACAATTGTTAAAGCTAATTCATACCCCCGTCTAGGATGATAAAAATGTCATCCAAAAGACAGGTATACCATACCACTTTCTCTTTAAACAAATCCATATTAAAGAACGTCTCCTTTTCCCACCATGCCATAACACAATTTGCAAAGCTCCCCCCACAGGGGGAGCCCATGGCTACACCAGGATTTTGGAGATGGTATTCATTATTAAAAATAACAAAATTATTAGGACGATGTCCAAAAGATATTCTGTAAGGTCAATTTCCCCACTTGGTGCATTTTTATGGATCAACAATTCCCTAACCCAACTGTTGTCCAGGGCCTGCTGAATTACAGAATATAAATCCTTGACATCAATGGTTAGTAAGTGAAAGTTCTTATTAAAAACAGCATTACCCAAGGAGGCCAAGAAATCCCATGAATCACGACAAATATGTTTTTCTGTGCTTAAATATTTTTTCAATTTTAAATCAATACATTTAGCACACCCATAAGTCATGCATTTCCGCCCGTCCGCAGTGAGATGGAAGGGAGGATTTTCCAGATCCTTGTGGATTTTTGGCAATCCAAACATGACAGGAGTAACAGGAGCAGTCATATTGAAATAATTAAACAAATCAACATCAGTCCTGCCTTCAGTAAATTCATTAATAAACTTCACATTTCGAATAGCTCCATTAAACTCATTCAAGGATACTTAAACATAGGTTTCAGTGTTCAAAATCCTACTATTATATTCATCATTTTCCATAAAAATTAGCCCACCACTTTTATCGGATTTTAATACCCGAATACTGTGTGACCTCGACAGATCCAATGCACTATATTCAGAACTGGTCACATTAGATTTTACAGGTGAAGCTAATTGTTTAATCAGGGCATACCTAATAAGCCACCTCACATAACTTCTCAAAAACAGATAAAACATTGTGGGGAGGTGGATTAAAAGTGCTAGAAATACTAGTCATTTTTAAAAGCAGTCATATTTCCAAAAAAGATGTTTAAATTCACCTTGCACACCAATAATTTTAAATCTATTAGGGTCCTAGCCAGGTCCGCTCTCCTCGAGGGAACAAATGACAAACCCTTAGCAAGACGTTTGATTAATTCAGGAGGTGGATTAAAGGTAGTGTAGTTGAATATCTTAAATTCCTTAGTGGCATTCGTTATAATTTGTAACCTAGTCTCAGACTATCTTGAATTCACCAGGGTTCACTTCACGTTCATTCACTAACGCCGCTGCTTGTTCCTCTTCTTCTGGTAGTTCGTTGGATACTGTTGACAGCCTTTCCTTATCACTTTTGAATTCTGTTGTTGGGTTCCATGAAAATCCTGTTCTTTCGTGGTTCTGTTATTTTTAAGACATTCACTGCGTCTCACTCCATTCTCATTCACTATTGGGCCAATAGCTTGTTCATTCATTGTAGGCATGATAATAGGATCGTTCGAATCATCATTCAAAAACATGCCCTTGTTTCATCGGTTACAGCCATTGGTATGTTATTAACGGGCAGGAGATCATCAGCTTTGCCATTGGAATAGTCCTTCCTGTCTTGTTCAAGCTTCTTCCTCTTACTGTTTTTCAGTTTATTTAAAGTATTCTCAGTGCTAACAAAAATATGGTTAAAATTGTATTTGTAATGGAGAAAGTTAGCATCCTGTTTAATAGATTGTTCTAAGGGCAAAAGTTCTGATGTTAAGTTGTCAATCTCGCCTTCATTCTTGCTTGATGGGTTGAGTCACTTTTACCAGCTCGAGGCAGCACCATATCCCATGATGCAAGGCAGTAAGTACCCAGATATGAGGTCCTCCTTTTACCAGCTCCTGGTAAGTGTTTAAAATAATACTATTTTTGCCCCTCTTTTTACTTAAAAACCTTATTTTTAGCGTTTTAGTACAGATTTAAGTCCCTTTCTGTCTAGAAATTCCCTCACTCCTTTATTTTTTTAGTCAGGCCTTCTCCCTTCCCATTCCCCCCCCCCTTGTTAGGGTGTGTGTATGTGTGTGAGAGGTTAGTTATCTTTTTATTTTTTTTGGGATAACTAGTTCTTGGGACTGTGTTGTGTGTGTTTTTTGCTACAACCATGTCCAAGGAAAAGGTCGTGCTGTCAGAAGATGTCTCTGACAGACGGTCACACTTCTTGCTTATACTGCCTGGGACCTCTCCACCTGCAGGACTCCTGTGCAATCTGTCATTCCTTTAGCCAGAGAGTCCTGCAGGAAAGGAGAAACAAATTGATTTTAAGGGGCCTACAGTCTACCAAGGCCCAGGCTTCTGTGTCTAAGCCTGCGACTCTTTCAGAGTCGAGATCGGCCCGCTGGAGCTGATCCTGGGTTACATTAACCTTCGGCACCGATGGCTATCGGTGCTGATACTGGTTCAGTCACATCGGTGTCGGCTCCGCCTGGCTCCGACCACCATGTGGCTCACCTTCTGTCGGTGCCGAAAAGTCGCCGGCGCCGACTGCATCCATGGTTTCGTCGGCTGCGATGGTTCCTTCGAGGAAGAGGTCCAGGACTCCTTCCTTCTCACCTCTCCTCTCATCATCTAGGTCATCCAGGCTTTCTGACCATGATTTAGAGAGGGTGGTCAGTAGATTATTAAAATCACAGGCACTGGCCCAGATGCTACATAGTCCGTCTCAACAGACGGCTGTTAAGTTCCTCCTTCGACTCTACCTCAGAGTTTGGAGCTGGAGTCTTCGAAGAGTTTCTGCTATGGCTGAGGAACAGATACCACCCCTTCTGCTCCCTCAGCCTCTACTCTTATCTCCTCTTGAGACCTTCCTTAGAGGGATTGGCTTCCCTGGTCTCCTCCGAGGTGAGTGGCATCGGACCCTTGTCCGACCCCACTCTTACATCTGCCTCCCTTTCAGTGGGTCCTGGAGTTCCTTTTTCTTCGGGACAGGTTCTCTCGGACCTCCCTGGGAGGGGAGTCTTCGAGGTGATGAAGAGTGTGCTGGCCACTGGACTTAGTCAGCAGTCTGTTCCCTTAGCTCCTCTCTCTACGGTGCCTGTCGATATCTCTGCCATCTCTCTCGAGATCCTCCGCCTCAGGTTTCTCTGGGAAGAACCCCTCTTCCGAGGATTCTCCTGATCAGTCAGGGGATCCTCCGTCTATCACTTCAGATACCGACTTAGATGAGTCTGAGGGATCCCCAAGATCCCCCTCTGAGGATGTCTCATTTTCAGACATCCTAGAACTCCTTAAACAGATCTAATCCCTCTGAGGATGAGTCGGTATACCTGGAGGCGTTTGGATCTCGGCCCTCCACCTCCTGGGTGGCTCGACCCCCTTATGCAGGTTATTGCTTGAAAGGCGTGGGCTGCTCCTGACTCTGTAGAGCCAGTTCTTAGGAGGCCTTCTAAATTTATTACTGCCTTTGCGGACAAGCAATTCCTCTCGAAAGGTGTCCCTGCTGATGCCATGGTGGTGGCGGCTGCCACTAAGAAGGAACATCCTTCCGCCTGTCCATCCTCCTAATAAGGAATCTAGGACCATGGATAGGTATGGTAAGCGGATGTTTTCTTCAGCGACCTTTGCTAGGTGCTCGCTGAACTACTTATGTCTCTTCACCAGACTCCAAAGGGACATCCTTAAGGAGCTAGGTGAAGTAGTACAGGATCCCACAGCTGCAGGAGCTCAAGAAAAATTGGCTAGGAACCCTTAATTCTATTACTAACTCCTCCATGCTGATATCATATGCAGCAGATGGAGGCACAGGTGTGGCTCTTAGACGCCAAGCCTGGATGCGGCTCTGTAATTTTGCAGATCCCTTTAAGGCCTCCTTCACAAACTCTCCCTTTGATGGGTCAGCTTTGTTTGGCCCTCAAGTGAAAGAAACATTGACCAGGTGTGAACAGGACGGCAAGACTCTTTCTGCCTTCTAGACCTTACCCTAAAGGACAGAAGGGTGGCAAAATGTGGTTAATCCCAAGGAGTCACAGGTCAGTTTACCCCTAGAGGCAGAGGGGTAACAATAACAGATGCCGCCCTAGAGGCAGAGGTCCACAGAACCAGGAAGCAGAGAGCCTCTCTCTGACAAGCCCTTTCAGCATCCCTGAGATGTTGCCCGACTGTCCATCCTTGGAGGCAGTCGGGGGAAGACTATCGCTGTACCCAGAAGCCTGGCGTTCCCTCACTCAAGACAGATGGGTACAGTCGATTATATCCGAGGGTTACAAAATTCCTTTCGAGGAAAGTCCCTTCTCTCACACAAATTCCCTTCCAGATGTACCACCCGGTCTAAGGGAAATTGCAGAGTTAGAAGTATTAAAGCTTCTACTAAAAAGAGCCATTCAGCCAGTTACAACAGACCATTCAGAGCCCGGAATCTACTCAAGATTCTTTTTGGTCCCCAAAAAGATGGGAGACTGGAGACCAATATTGGATCTCAGCAGACTCAAGTCTTTGAGAAAGACAAGATTCCGAATGGTCGCACTTCAATCAATTCTGCCCTTTCTAGAGAAGGACAACTGGATGTGCTCAATAGATCTTCAGGATGCGTACTATCACATAAAAATTCACAGGCGCTCCAGAAGGTTTCTCCACTTTCGGCTGGGGTCCAGTCACTTCCAATTCAGAGCCCTGCCCTTTGGTCTCACTACAGCCCCCACAGTGTTCACCAAATGTATGGCAGTGGTCACGGCTCACCTGAGACGTCAAGGATTCCAGGTGTTTCCGTATCTAGACGACTGGCTCCTGTCAGCCACCACCAGGCATCAACTTCTTCAGGCCAGGGATTACACAATAAATCTTTGTACTTAGTTGGGAATTTCAATCAACTACGAAAAGTCCTCCTTATTGCCCTGCCAGTCTATTACTTTCATAGGCGCAAACTTAAACACTGTTCGGATGTCAGCTACCCTCACAGAACAAAGAATTTCAGACATTCAAAGTCACGTGAAGATCATTCTAGCCAGCAGGAAAGTACAGGCCAGAATGGTGCTAAAGGTGTTGGGCCTCATGGCTGCGGCCATTACCCTTCTTCCCTTGGCCCGCTTCTATATGCGCCTGCTTCAGTGGATGTTGTTCACTCAGTGGTCTTCCAGATATTTGTGACTCAGACTTGCAAGAATCATCTTTCATGGTGGATCACTTCTCCTCAGATTCACCAAGGCAGACCCTTTGTACCCCCAACCCCGGTAGCCACTGTCACTACGGACGCCTCCCTGATCGGGTGGGGGGGGTCATTATCAGGGCAGGATGGTTCATGGGACATGGCAACCATTCGAATACCATCTGCACATAAATGTCCTAGAGATGAGAGCAGTGCTTTTAACGTTGCAAGCCCTCAACGACTTTCTTCCCTTGGGAACAATTGTAGTTCACACAGACAACATGTCTGTAGTATGGTATATCAACAAACAGGGCGGAACCAAATCCTACCCCTTTTGTCGAGAAGCTCTCAGACTTTGGCAATGGGCGATCTCCTCTCATCGGTTTCTGGTAGCAACGCATATCCCTGGGAAAACCAACATTTTAGCGGACAGATTGAGCAGAGCTATTCTCATGCCTCTCGAGTGGTCTCTCAAGCAATCTATAGTGGAGGAGATTTTTCTAGAATGGGGCCGCCCATGTTGCGATCTTTTTGCTACTCCCCAAAACAGCAAATGCCCAGACTTCTTTTCTATCTTCCCACTGCCAGGCCATCCCCCCAGAGACGCTCTAACCCAGGATTGGCCCCAGGGACTTCTTTATGCCTTTCCTCCCTTTCCACTTATTCCACAAGTACTCCAGAAAGCTACCGTTTTGAGAGCCAAAATGATTCTCATTGCTCCCTATTGGCCTCGACAAATTTGGTTCCCATTCCTCCGTCGTCACCTTTTGGTGCAGCCGTGGCATCTGGACCCAGTACCAGACCTTCTGATTCACCAATCGGGTCAGCTGCACCGGTCTATCCCTTCTCTCAACCTCACAGCTTGGTTGCTCCACTTCCTTCCTTAGCCAGGCTTCCTATGATCTCTAATCATGTTAGGGATATCATAGTGGCTTCACTAAAATCCTCTACTAGAAGGATTTATACCAGCAAATGGAAACGTTTTTCTTATTGGGCAAAAGCTAAGAATATTGATCCCTTTACTGCTCCAGTTCAAGTCGTTTTAGATTTCTTAGCGGAAATCTTTCATGCAGGCTCTTCTTCTTCCACTGTCAAGGTTCAGTTAGCTGCTATCTCGAACTTTCATGTCGGGTTTGCAGATCACAACATCATGTCCCATAGGCTTTGTAGAGCCTTCTTAAAAGGAATCTTTCTTCTAAGACCTCCAGTCAGGAGTCCTCCTCCTCAATGGGACCTAAATTTGGTGCTGACATCCTTGATTCTTCCCCCCTTCGAGCCAGCTGTTTCATGTTCCCTGAAATTTCTTTCATGGAAAACTTTATTCCTGGTTGCTATTACATCGGCTAGGAGAGTGTCTGAACTTCATGCTCTATCAGTTCGCCCCCCATATTTAGTCTTCCACAAAGACAGAGTATCATTGAGAACTAATCCGACCTTTTTGCCTAAGGTCGCCTCAAAGACTAATTTGAATCAAGCTATTGATCTTCCTGTATTTTTCCCAAACTACTCAAACAGATCGGAACAAAAATTACACTATCTTGATGTTCACCGCCAACTTAGATATTATTTGGACAGAACAAAACAATTCAGGAAATCCGATCAGCTCTTTGTTTCTTATGCTGATAATAAGAAAGGCCTTCCTGTCTCAAAAGTGACCTTATCTAGATGGCTTTCTTCTGTCATCTCTGAAATTTATCAGCTCAGGGGAAAACAGCTGTGCTCGAAACCTAAGGCGCATTCAACCAGAAGCTTAGCCACTTCCACAGCCTTTCAAGCTAGACTTCCTTTAGACACTATTTGTGCAGCAGCCACTTGGGCCACTCCTCATACCTTTGTTTCCCATTACAAATTGGATTTGGCCTCCAGGGACAGAGCCAGTTTTGGCTCTACAGTTCTCAAGAGTCTGTTCCATTGAGCCACCCAGGATATAGGTGCTACCATCAAGCAAGAATGGATTGACAACTTAACATTGAGAAGTTATGTACCTACCATAACGTTCCATGTTAGTTGTCTTCTCGCCTTCTTTCTTGCGACCCTCCTTCCCCCTGGCCTGGACAGACCTTTCTCTCTATATGAAAGCATGCTTCTGAAGACCATACTTTGCTGGTCCTCTTCCTTTTTGGAAGTTATTTATGCTAGGTGTTATTGCCTTTTTGATAACAAACGAGATCTGGGTACTTACTGCCTTGCATCATGGGATATGGGGCTGCCTCGAGCTGGTAAAAGTGACTCTCGAGCTTAGCACCCATCAAGCAAGAAAGAAGGCGAGAGAAGACAACTAACATGGAACGTTATGGTAGGTACATAACTTCTCATTTTCAAACGCTCCATATCCTCGTTATAGTATTTGACCAAAATACATAGATAATCACAGCTCTGCCAGTCCTAGAGCTGTAAAAGTTCTCGGTGCAGAGGTGAATCACGAATTAAGCCGGTGGGGAAACTTCCACTGGCGTAATCCTTTAGGCACCAAACATTGCTTGATACACTCATTTAAATAAGAGACTTCCAGCTGTAACTTTTTAAATTTAAACAGCTTGTAGTCAAACAATTTGAAATTATCCACAATGGTGTTACCAGTTTTCCCTAACTGACCTTGGTTAGATGGTCGTTATTCGCAAAGCAAATATATGATCAGCACTGATTGCCTCTGCCCATGAGGGACATAGGTGCCACCCCTGGGGTGCATTTACTATCTCTGTCTAATAGTTTAGGTTGCACTTGAATAGGGTTATTCAGGAGCTCTGCATCACGTGAATTTGGAGTTTTTCACAGGAGCTGTAATCTCTGGGAGATGTAGCTTTCTATGTTAATGTCACAGGCTAGGTTGAAATTGCTGTAGCGAGTGACTCTTGTCCATTTTGATTTGTGGATGTCCAGCATTTCTATTAGGGCAGGGACAGAGACTCCTTTGTAAGCAGGCACAAGTTGCCTCTCAGCAGCTTATAGGATACAGAGTACAGAGACACGGCTTTCGGTCTTTCCATGTAGATCATGTTATGTAGACCCTGAGTTGTCTTGGTGAGAAACCTTTGTGGTCTCCAGCTGCTGCAGGTGTCTGGTGAGGTACATCCAAAAGGGACTGTTTTGTATTGGTGGTCTGATGAGGGTCTAGTGTGGAGGAGTTAACATCTTTAGTCTTGGATGCCATGCCCTTACTTATGGCAACTGCAACGTATAAGGTTTCTTTTTACCTCTGTGGGCACATGGTGATTGAAGTTTAGATTGCTATCAAGCTGTGTACTGTTCCCAAATCTCAAACCATTGGGTTTGAGCTTGAGGGGGGGGTGGTGGTACTGTCAATTTGTAATTTGCATGGACTTCCTCTTTGCCAGAGGGGGTAATAATGCATTGTTTTGCATTTTTAGTTTTAGTCTGTGGCTTTGGCAACAATCATTTCTGTGTTACTCCCTTTTGTAATAGGTTAGCATTGTTTGGGGACTCAGTGATTGTGCCCAGTTTGCAGTCATCAGAGAACTTGGTAAGCCACAGGCCATCTACTTTTGCCTGGACTTTTGAGAAATAGATTCCAAACAGTAGAGGGCCCAGCACAGATCCTTGTGGTACACTGCTGGTAACTGTTAGGACTTCTAGGTAGAGGTGGAATCCCTGTCTTTGCTAGTATGCTTTCTGTTGGTAAGCCAGTTGGCTACCCATCTAGTGACATATGGATTAATCCCCAGCCAGGAGAGTTTCTCAATGATACCGGAGTGGGGGATTGTGTCAAAAACTTTGGCTAAGTCAAGATAGGTAGTGTGCACTGTTTTGCCATCATCCAGGGATTTTGTGACATTCTTGAAGAAGACCACCCAGTTCAGTAAGCGTGATCTACCCTTAAAGCCAAACTGGGTCGGGGCAAGAGTTTGAAGGTCATCTGTGTCCTTGTTGACAAGGTCCATGATGATTCTTTCCTTGGCCTTGCAGATAAGGCTGGTTAGGCTTATGGGTCTATAGTTCCCAGGGTCAGTTGATGGATCCTTTTGTGCAAGGGGTTCACTGTGTAGTATTGCTGTACAGAGATTTTATAAATAGCTCACCATATGCTACGGTGTTTCCTGAGTTTGATGGTGCTTGGCGCCAAGGTGCTGCTTAGTCGAGAGAGGTTATGTTTGGAATAGTTCCTGAAGGTTTTTCATTTTGCTGGATCTCCATATTTAATTTTTATTTCGAGTCGTTCTGCCTTAAGGTCAGATCTGAATGAGCGAAGACATTACATTGGGTGAGGAACTTCAGCCTCCCATGTTCATGAGTACAAGGCCAAGGATGTATGTACCCGTGGTAGGAGAAATGGGCCCATCTCTTCCAGTATGTTTGTAATATCACAGTTTAGGAATCACTGGGTTTGTGCATTAGAAGTGATGTAGGATTCCCAATCTATAACGGGGTAGTTGAGATCCTCCCATTAATATCATATTGAGTTAAACAGTGGGGGACTTTAGTATGTTGAGATAGGTAGTATGAGTTTCCTTGGCCATGGAGAGGAAACTGTAGGTTGCAAGGGTATGGTATGACACCCTGTTTATGGTGAGTTGCACTTGTAGGAGTTCCATTGGGTCATACACTTCAACTAGTCTAGTTGTGAGGTTGGTTTTAATATTGACTGAGACTCCTCCACCTTTAGTTCCTTTCTGTGCAGTAGCTAGTCTAAAGGTGCGAAAAGTATTATATCCATGCATTGCTGGGGTACTCTCTGCAACTTTAAACCATGTCTCTGTTACTCCACAGATGTCTATACTTTCTAGGGAGCAGAAGGCTTGCAGGGAGTGAAGTTTCTTGTTTAGACTTCTGGTATTGAACAGTACCACCTTTAGATATTCCTCATACGTTCACTTAAGTTTGTAGGTTAATCAGTTTGGTACTATGTAAAAAAAAAAAAAAGGCGCTGTGGGGGTTTAAAAGGTCTTTGGCAATATCCGAAAGCCTAGAGGAGATAAGTGCAGACCATCCCTGTCAAAGCAGCTTGGTATAGCAACACAACCATTTCCTCCCAGGCAGTCAAATATTGCAGCCCCCTAGATTGACACCAGAAGCTAAGTCAGTTGTTAAATTCAGTCATTTTATATTGGTAACGTGGCATCATCCTTGGAGAAGGTAGTATCTTGCTCAGTGCTAGGCTCATACATGCCTGAGAGAGACAGTCAGCAAGCTCGATCATGTCTTGCTTCATATAGTCAAAGGACATACATCTTGGGTCATTAACACCCACATGGACTTTGACAGAGTCATACTGGTACCTGTGGTTCAATGACCTGAGTGCCTGTGTGACTTGAGAGATACGAGTCCCAGAAATGCAGTTAAATATGACTGTCTCCTTACGTAGTCTGGTGAGGGGGACATTGGTGTGCCTTACTGTAGAATCACCAATTACCAGGAAATTTGGCTGTGCACTAGTTTGCTTTAAGGGCATAACGATAGAGGCATTGGGTATAGTTTTACTGTGTGTAGCTGAGAGTAGTGGTTTAACGGAGTGATGTTCATCGTGTTTCACTGCTAACAGTCATCACACTTGGGTTATCCTGCCGTCAGGCGGTCCCGCAGTTGGCCAGAATTCCAAAGTCTTGGTCCGGCGTCGGTTGCTGTCGCTTCTTCCCTGACGTCAGTGCGCCAGGGGTATATGAGGCATCCAACACCATTTTCTTTAGTCTTTCTTGCCATGCGGTGCCCGAAGCAGAAGCAGTTCGCAAGTGCCGGTCGGCCGACTCCTGAGATTTTCAAATCGAATTTCAGACCGAAGTCTTCAATAAAGCTAAGTACCCCGTTGGGGAACCTTTTCTTGCCTCAGTCCGATGTCAGAAAAAGTTAAGAATTGCATTTCTTGTGGGAAGCAAATACCTCATAAGGACTTTCATTTCTATTGTATTCCTTGCCTAGGCCCAGACCACGATGTCACAGGTTGTCGGTTTTGCGCTAGGTTTAATAAATGAACTATAAAACATCGGTTTGATTTCGCCCGACATTATTTTGGTAGGAAATTTAATTATGCCATGCCATCGGCGCTACCGACGACCGGAATGCGTAAAAAACGCAAGGATAAGGACAGGCAGCCGAGACCCAAACCAGACTCCGAGGCCTTTGCTGGGACTGTCGCCGGTTCTCCGGTTTTCAGTGAGGCGCCTACGCAGCCCCTAACGACTGCTGATTTAGAACCTCAGACAGCTTCCGATTCCCAAGCGGAGACTACTAGGCCTCCACTACCTTCATCTTTAGCCCCTTCCGACTCCAGGCCTGAAGGTGATCCTGGTGCAGTTGAACCGCCTTCAGTTGCAGAGGGTGTCTTCAGACCGACTACACTCACCATTAAATCCTATGCAAAGCTGAAAACTCCTTTAAAAGCAAAAAAGACTGTACAACAGTCTCCAGTACAAGGCCCCATGCCTAAGAAACAAATGCTTAAGATGGCTGAAGATTTAATTACCCTAATCAGGGGTTCCCATCCCCTTCCTGATAAAAGGCCAAGACAGGAGGAAGATTACGCTTCCTCTGATCAGGTCTCAATTTCCTCAGATTCTTCAGAGGAGCAGGAATACTCTTTTCCCCCTTATGAGGATTCTGATGCTGAAGAGTCTATTCCCTCAGCATCTCCCCCAGAAGACTACTCTTTTGGGGAAACTTTACATACCATGAGGGAACATTTCCACTGGGAAGGCCAGGATTACTCTGATTCTAAGAAAAGGCTCTGAGAGTTCCTTTTAATACCCCAGCACAGACCACTAGCTATTCCACCCGTAGACATTGTGGATGATGTTTATTTAGAATCTAGCCTTAACCCAGACTCCCTACCGCCTGCACCAGCCAAGCAAGACAGATACTACAGAGTCCGTGACTCGCACAAATTCCTATATAAAAGCCCTGTTGCTGACCCAGAAACCATTTCCCAGGATCCCAAAGGGGTTAAGGCCTCTGTTGCTAAAAATCCTGTACCCTCTGAAAGGGATTCCAGAGCACTTGACAGATGGGGAAAGAAAGTATATACCTCAGCTACTCTAGCCATGAGGGCCTTAAATTGCCAGTTTCACATGCTGAAATATCAGCAATACCTGATGTCTCAATTAAAACAAAAAATCATCACACATTCAGAACAGCCTGATTTCAAAGAAATGCATGATCTATTGCATGCAGCTGAACAAGTGGGGAAAACATACTTTGCAATGTGGATTTGATTCATTGGAGGCTTCCTGTAGAGCAGCAGTGACTGGGTCTGTCATACGTAGACATGCTTGGTTAAAAGAACGAACCCTACCTGATCATGTTAAAGCAAAGTTATTGGATACACCTCTACAGCAGGATGTTTTATTTGATGTAAAAGCAGAAGAGGTTTTAAAGAAAATGGAGGATAAGGCAAAATCTATGCAGACGGTCAAGGATTTTTTACAGGTTCAACCCCCTCGTTTCAGCAGAAATTGGCCAACAAAAAAATGGTCCTTTCCAGCTTCTGACAGACCACAGAGGGGCAAATACAGATGCCCAAGGGGCAGAGGTCAGTCACAAGGCCCCTACAGGCCTCGACAATGGGGTACCACAACCCAGAAAGGAGGAGAATATAGGTCCCAAGCTATCAGAAGACAAACACAATGACTTAACCTTCAGACTGCCAAGCAAATCTGTCTTGGCAGCTCCCTTGGGAGGAAAATTAGCACTTTTTGTAGACAACTGGCATGTCAACACAAAAGACAAATGGGTCCTAAATATTGTCTCACAAGGATACAGATTCCATTTTCACACTTTACCAAGGATAAAAGGAATGCCAAACCTGCCACCAAATCAATGGGCAGAGGCTCAAAAACAAATTACAGCTCTCATGGACTTGAGAGCCATTCAACAGGTACCTACACAGGAGCAAGGACAAGGATTTTACTCAAGACTCTTTCTAGTCCACAGAAAGGAGAAAGCCTGGACACCCATTCTGCACCTCTCAATTCTAAACTTATTTGCAAGTACCAAAATTCAAGATGCTAACGCTACAGCAACTTCTTCTCATGCTGGGCAAGAAGGCTTGGCTAGTAACGTTGGATCTCAAGGAGGCATACCTGCATGTCCCTATCAGACAAAATTGCAGAAGATACCTCCGCTTTATTGCAGGTTCAACTCATTATCAATTCTCTGCACTGCCCTTTGTCTTATCTACTGCGCCCAGGGTCTTCACAGAATGCCTGGCACCAGTAGTTGCATACTGCAGACAAAGAGGAATTAAAATCTATCCATACCTGGACGACTGCCTTATTCAAGCAGACAGCAAGGACATTCTTTTAAAGCATCTGGCGTTTGTCAAACACCTATTAAGTTGCCTAGGGTACACAGTAAATGAAAAGAAATCAAAACCAGTGCCCTCACAACACATAATATTCCTGGATGCCAGCTTAAAGACAACAGCCCAGATGGCTTATCTCATGCCAGACAAGCAGGAACAACTGACTCAGTACTTCAAAATGATGGCAACAAAGACCCAACTCCCTGCAAAAAAAATTCTGCACGCCTTGGGATTCATGGCATCTTGCATACTACTACCATTTGCAAAACTGCATATGAGGAAATTACATTGGTACCTGAAAAGCGTATGGACTCAACACAGCCACAGCTTGGAGACAATGATACCACTCATTCCCTGTCTTCAACAGGAGTTTCTATGGTGGGCTCAGGCATTTCACCTCAACAAGGGTCAGCCTTTTACCTTACCCACAGCCAGACAAACTATAACAACAGATGCATCGGATTATGCTTGGGGAGCACACATGGCAGGACAGTGCATTCAGGGCAAATGGTCTGCAGATCAAAGAAATCTGCATTTCAATCCAAAAGAACTACTAGCTGTACAAAATGCCCTAACAGCTTTCAAGGACCTCCTACAACCAGGACAACTCCTAATAAAGACCGACAACACCACGGTAATGTGGTACATAAACAAGCAAGGAGGCACTCACTCCTACCCCCTATGCAGTCAAGCAATGACCTTGTGGAACACAGCACTGACCTACCAAGTTGAACTACAAGCACAATTCCTGCCAGGAAAGAAAAACACATTGGCAGACTATCTAAGCAGAAACATCATGGATCCTCACGAGTGGCAACTAGATCCACAAGTATTTGCAATGATAACTCAAAAATGGGGGCGCCCAGACATAGATCTGTTTGCCAACCCCACAAAACTGCCAACTTCGGAAATTTTGCACAAGGACATATAACCCACTAGCTTGGAAAGTGGGCGCCCTCTCATTCAGTTGGAAAACATTAACAGTGTATGCCTTTCCTCCACTGCCTCTTCTAGCAAAGGTGCTGCTGAAAGCCACATTAGAGAGGCCACAAATGATACTCATCGCCCCAGACTGGCCACGCCAACACTGGTACCCAGTACTAAGGAACATGGCTCAAGGCCCACCATGGATTTTGCCTCAAATTCCTCACCTGCTCACTCAGCAAAACAATCAGATTCTACACAGCCAGCTCAAAACTTTTAAATCTGGCTGCATGGCAAATTACCTAAGCAACCAGTCAACACTTCTCTCTAAAGATGTTATGGATGTCATTCTGGAGGCCAGGAGGCCCAGCACCAGGAAAACCTATTCAAATGGAAAAGATTTTGCTCCTGGAACCAGGCTAAAGGCCAAAATCCCCTTGTTCCAAATATTCCTCAGATTTTATAATATTTGACTGAGATGTTGCACAAAGGACTTTCTTTTTCATCTATTAAGATCCACGACTCAACAATTTCAGCTCACTACAACATGGATCCTCCTATATTTTCACAACCACTGCTAAGACAGTACCTCAGAGGGGCTAAGAACATAAAACCGCCCTGGAGAGCACCTACACCAACTTGGGATCTCAACTTTGTCCTGGAAAAGCTTACACTGCCGCCTTTTGAACCAGCTTTTACAGTTCTTGTCATGGAAAACTGCCCTGCTGCTAGCAATAACTTCAGCACGAAGAGTCTCAGAGCTACAGGCCCTAATGGCAGTGGAGCCTTTCACCATTTTTCATCAAGACAGGGTCGCCCTGCAAACTAATCTTTCCTTTATGCCAAAGGTGGTATCCAGCGTGGCCCTAAACCAAATCATTCATTTGCTCACCTTTTTTCCAAATCCCCAGAACAAAGGAGAAAGGCTCCTACATTCTTTGGACATTCACAAGCAATTACGTTACCACTTGGATAAAACTAAGGCTTTCAGAAAATCTGACCGGCTCTTTGTATCCTATGCTGCAGGATCACAAGGGAAAGCTATCTCAAAACAGACCATTTCAAAATCTCAAAACAGACCATTTCAAAATGGATAGGACATTGTATCCGTTTCTGCTACACATATCATGGGAAACCTGTACCTGCTAATATTAGGCCACATTCCACCAGGGCTACAGCTACATTAGCAGCCTTTCTCAGAGGGGTACCAACCAAGGATATTTTGGAGGCTGCTACTTGGAGTTCAGTGCAAACCTTCACCAAGCACTATCACCTACCTCTATACTCTAAAACCAGAGCTGGCTTTGCCACTGCAGTTCTGCAGGGCCTACTAGTTCTCCAAACCCTGTTTAGTTCCACCGCACATCCTTAGCTTTGGGATTCAACCCAAGTGTGATGACTGCAGCAGTGTAACACGATGAGAATAGAACAGTTTTGTACCTACCATAAATGTAGATGTTCGTGTGTTCACACTGCTGCAGTCCAGGTTACCCTCCCTCCATCCCCTCTGACCTAGCTGAACTTTTCTGTACCTTTCTATCTTGAACAACCTCTGTGGTGTATTTGCTTACAAGTAAAGTTATTTCCTTTACATGTTTCATTAGCAATATGTATTGCCTACCTACTTGGGGGCACCTGACATCTGGGGCAAGAAAAACTAAAGAAAATGGCGTCTGACGCCTCTTGTATACCCCTGGCGCACTGACGTCAGGGAAGAAGCAACAGCAACCGACGCCGGACCAAGACTTTGGAACTCTGGCCGACTGCGGGACCGCCTGACGGCAGGATAACCCAAGTGTGATGACTGTAGCAGTGTGAACACTCGAACATCTACATTTATGGTAGGTACAAAACTGTACTTTTATGTGATGACTAAGTACCCTTTCTTTGATTATAATGTGCAGGAGGTCTTCTATAAGAAAAAAAAAAGTAAAACCGGCACCAAACAGTAAAACCGGCACCACGATATTAGTAAAATAAGGCTGACTTTATTTAAATGTTGCTAGTACCAAAATGACTTTCAGCTTTAAGGTCTTCCTCAGGCAAATAGTCTAACACAACCATAAAGTACATTTAAATAGAATAAATTTGTATCATGTGACTCAATACATAGTTAGTTACTAGTAAAGCATTAAAGGAACAATATTAATATTATAAAATAAGTTCAAATAAATGCAATGAATAAGTCCTAAAACAATTCCTGTGTACTGTAATATATTTAAAACATTTAAAAATGTATATAATTTCAAAGATGACAGTTTTATTTATTTTGTTTACTGGGCGTGTCTGACTGAGCCTGAAAAAAAATATCAAATGCATTTTAAATAAAGCGTGTCATTCTACTAATACCTATGTACTAATGTTGTTATAAATCTTTAAAAGTTGAATTCAAATATAATTAAATTCTAAAACAGCATATAGCACTAAAAATGTATTTAAAGTATATGGATATATAAATGTATAAAAAAAGTGCTTGTGTACTTGTAATAATTTTATTCTATTATGTATTTTCTTCAATGCTGGTTTAATAGTGATGCTTTCATTAAGTTCTGGAGGTTGATGAGCTTTACAACATAATATCCATTTATTTTGTATTACTTCTGTTTTAGTTGTAAATATCACCTCCATCTTATATTGTCATATATGTTTCGCAAAATAAAAAAAAATAAATTCATGTGTAGTATCAGTATTTTTATATGCCTAAAAAGTGCATTACTTTCAATTTGTCTCCGTATTTCAGAAAGTTGCTCACAAATTCTATCCTCAAGTCTCCTGTTAGATTACCTGTGTAAAATGTGGTGCATTTCAAACATTTAGTATTGTATATAATATTTGAAGTGTTGCAGGTACCATGACTTTTTAGTTAAAACATCTTGTTTGTGACAGGATGTATAAAGTAAACATCTGTATAGATGTATTTACCAAATTGACAGTTACCACATGATTGGGTCCCAGATTTTTGTATCTTAAGTTGTTTAATGCATTTTCCTTGTTCCTTGTAACATAATTTATGTTTAAGGTTACTATTATTCTTATAGTCCACATCTAAATTATGAATGGAGATATCCTTAAATGCAAGTATATGTTTTAACATTGTCCAGCGTATTCTAATTGTTTGTTGTATTTTGAGTATTAACATTATATGGTAAAATGCATCAAAATTTCACAATATCCTTGCTTTTATTTTATTATTTGTATTGACATTTAAAATGTTTATCAGAGAAGGTGGGTTGCAAGTCTTCATGATATTTATTTTATATATCCGTAACTGATTTCATTACGTCGTCTTTGTAATAGCTTATGTCAAGAAAATCATTGGCTATAGTGCTTAATTATTTATTCATATTGTCTGTGTTTAATCTTACCACTCATGTGAATTGTTTAAGTATATTATTAAACATGTGAGGGGGATGCATGCTTTTTTGTGTAAATATGTATTTTTCTTAACATCTTTCCTAAGTAAAGTTGTTTCAGTGGATCCATTAGTATTTTTAAATGTAATGTCTAAAAACATCAGTTTGTGTAAAATGAATAACGTGCTTAAAGCACAAGAAGTTAGATGTTGAATGTAAATATATAAATTCATGAAAAAGTGGTTAAGGATCCATTCCATATTAAAAGTAAATCATCAGCAAAGCATTTGTAATATAATATATTGTGTAAATACCTAACTATTAAAAATAAAATCCAGTTCTCAATTATTTAGTTTACATTTGTTAACTGAGTTAGTCCAACTGAACATGAGCCCATTTTCACTGAGGAAAGCTCCAAGAAAGACAAATTACAATTACAGTTTTGACAGCATTAGATTTTTTCAAAGCACAAAGGCAGTTTTACAATATGTATACATACAATTTTGACAGCATTAGATGTTACAAAGAACAAAGACAATTTTACAGTGTGTATACATAGCAAGCTAGTATACATTTGTAACTAAAGAAGAGAGACTTAAAAATATGCAAGTAAATATAATGAAGAAAAGTATTGTGCATTCCATTCGGGCATTAGTTAATTAGCACAGTGGAGCAGAGCCAGGCAGATAATAGAAATAGTACTAGGTTGGGTTGTAACAGGGGCATAGCCAAGAGTTTAGTAAAAAAAAAAAAAAAAAAATATTCAGTTCTTTTTTTGAAGTATTTAGTGTGGGTAATGCATTGTCGATTAGCAGGGTGGTTGTTCCAGAATTTTGTTATAGAAGATTTATATTGAAGAGTGCCATTTTTATTTTGGAGATAAGTTTGGAGAAGGAATTTGTCAGTACTACTTAGGGGGCTGGAAGGAGTATAGTAAGTGACTAGACTGGAGAGATAGGGACAAGTAAGTTGGCTCATTAAGAAGGAAGTGAGTTATATGGAGTTGAGATAATTTGAGTTGATGGGGAAACTGAATCCAGTGTAGCTTCTTAAGAGCTAGACAGTGGTGGGAGGAAATAGATAAGTTAGCTGCAAATTTTCCGGTTTTATTTCAAGTTTTTTCTAGTTGGGAAAGCAGGCAGGATTGAAGGTTGGTAAGAATTGGGGCACCATAGAGGAGGCTTGGAAGTAGGTAAGCTTGTGCCGGGGATAGTCTGGAATCGGAAGTTAGAAATTTTTTGGTATGCTATAAAAACCCAAGTTTTTGATTGGTTTTCTTAATCGATTGCTGAGTGTGCAAATAAAATTGTAGTTTATCATCAATTGTCATCCCTAGCAGTTTTAGGAGTTTCAATACTGATTATGGTTTTATTTCGGGAAGTGACGGAGAAGGAGAGCTTAAGGTGATCACTAGCTTTGGGGAGAAAGAGAAGGAGATGTTCTTCATCTCACATTGCTGCAGTCCTTACATATGGGTAGTCCGCTGTAGAACTGACATCAGGACGCCAGGGTACAAAAGCGCATGACCGACGCCATATCCTCAGTCTTTTGCCGCATGGTCCGATGCAGAAGCAGCGCTGGTGCCGCTCCGGCTCGCGGAATTTATTATCGTTGCAAGTGCCGTCGGGCGTTTCTGAATTATTGTGAGTTTCAGACCGAATCCAAGTTGGCTAAGAATATTTTGGTTTTTCTTGCCTCAGTTTATTACCGGATGTCAGAAAAAGTGAATAATTGTATTTGGATTATCATTCTTTGTGTATTCCTTGTTTGGGGCCTGAGCACTTGTGCTAGGTTTAATAAGCGACCATTAAGCGCAGGTTGGATTGTGCTAGGCTGGTCTTTGGTAAGCGTGCATTATAATATGCCGCCGGATGCTCCGGCGCCCGCTTCTAGAAGCAAAGAAAGACAAAGCGGTCAAACAGATGATAAGATGAGTCCGCCCGCCGGTTCGGTTCTTTAGAGTTTCAGTGGGAACGTGGAGGTGAGGCTTCTCTGGAGTCTCAGGGGGAGACTTTAATTTTGCAGGATGTGGCCTCTCAAGAGGCAGATCAGGCTGAGGGGGCTTCTCAGGTTACTGTACTCCCTTCCCTTCCCAGAGTGGTTAGGCCCTCTCCTTCTGTTTCCAAGGCTTCTTCCAGAGGCAGGCCAGGTTTATCTTCTGTTGGTGTCAGTCCTAGTTCAGCAGGGTCTGTGCCTAAACATTAAAATGGCAGAAGATTTGATTACTCTGATTAGAGGTTCTATGCCCCCTCCTGATAAGAGGCCTAGGGTGGAGCCAGAGTTGGAAAGTTTTGAACAGGCTTCAGATGATTCAGAGTCTTCGGCTGAAGACATGCAGGAATTCACTCCTTATTCTGATTCTGATGCAGAAGATTCCACTCCTTCTGCTTCTCCTCCAGAGGATTTTTCTTTTTCAGAGACACTTCATTCTATGAGGGAACATTTTAAGTGGGAAGGTCAGGACTTCTCTGATTCACGGAAAAGGCTAAGGGAATTTTTGTTTTTACCTCAGCATAGGCCCTTAGCTATACCTCCTGTTCTGGATGTTGTGCAAGATGTGTTTTCAGAGGCTTCACTTAATCCTGATTCTCTGCCTCCAGTTAAACCGGATAGGTATTACAGGGTACCTGAGGCTCATAAATACCTCTATAAGAGTCCTAGGGCGGACCCAGAAACTATTAGCCAGGGACCTAAGGGTGTCAGGGCCTCTGTTGTTAAGAATCCAGTCCCTCTAGATAAAGAGGCTAGAGCTTTGGATAGATGGGGAAAAAAGGTTTATACCTCTTCTACTTTAGCAATGAGGGCTTTGAATTGCCAGTTTCATATGTTGAAATATCAGAATTTCCTTCTTTCTCGGTTGCAATCTAAGGAGGATGCTCTGGCAGAAGGTATTGAGTGTAAAGAATTACAAGATTTGGTACATGTTTCTGAACAGGTGGGTAAGCATTCCTTGCAGTGTGGTTTTGATGCTTTGCAGGCCTCTTCTAGGGTGGCTGCCACTGGTTCAGTTCTTCGCAGGCAAGGATCAGAATTTATCTGACCATGTTAAGACAAGGATTTTGGATGCTCCTTTACAGTCTGAAGTGTTGTTTGGTCCACCTGTGGAGTAGTCTTGAAAAAAATGGAAGACAAGGCTAAGTCTATGCAGACTGTTAAAGATTTTTTGCAGGTTCAGCCCCCGAAGTTTAGTAGAAATTGGCCTACTAAGGGGTGGACGTATCCTTCTTCTGATTCTCAGTCTAGGGGTAGATCTAGGCGTGGTAGGGGCAGAGCTCAGAGTACCTTCAGGCCTAGAACATGGAGTTCACCTGCACAATCAGTTCACCTGCACAATCTTCAAGTGAGGGCAGGGGCCAGTCCTTTCAGCTGCCAGATCTTTCTTGCCTGGCAGCACCTTTGGGAGGAAGGTTGGCACTTTTCAAGGAAAACTGGCTTTTAATTACCCAGGACAAATGGGTATTGGACATTATACACCAAGGTTATAAATTTTATTTCCATACCTTGCCTCCTCCTCAGCAAAGACTGGAGGCTCACAAACAGATTTCTCAACTACTTCAAATAGGAGCTATACAACCGGTCCCTCTGTCAGAAGTGGGCCTAGGATTTTATTCTCGCCTGTTTCTAGTACCCAAGAAAGGAAACATGTGGAGACCAATTTTGGATTTATCTATCCTCAACACATATCTGGACATTCCAAAGTTCAAAATGTTGACGTTACAGCAGCTTCTACCTCTGCTGGGCAAAGATCACTGGATGGTGACCCTGGATCTCAAAGAGGCTTACCTTCATGTTCCTATCAGACTCAGTTGCAGGAAGTATCTGCGTTTTCGAGCTGGGACTTTTCATTATCAGTTCTCTGCATTGGATAGCCTTCTTCAGGCTAAGAGGAATACAAATCTATCCTTATTTGGACGATTGCCTGATTCTGGCTCAAGAAAAAGACTAACTTCATCATCTACAGTATGTGATGGCAGTGTTAAGATGCCTAGGTATTCAAAGTCCAGTCTAGTACCCTCTCAGGACATGTGCTTTCTGGGTGTGAGACTGAATACAGCATCCCAGATGGCCTTTTTGACCCCGGACAAACAACAGAATCTTTCTCTTTACTTCCATCAATTGTCTCATCAGTCCAGGCTGACTGCAAGGACAGTCCTTCAAGCCTTGGGGTTCATGGCATCTTGTATTCTAGTACTTCCCAATGCCAAACTGCATATGAGGAAGCTACAATGGTATCTCAAAATGTATGGACTAACACTGCCAAGATCTGGACACTGTCATTCAGATAATACCTTGCATTCAAAAGGAATTTTTGTGGTGGGCTCAGGAATGTCACCTAAACAAGGGACTCTCTGTGACCCGACCAGAGGCGAGTCAGATTCTAACGACAGATGCCTCAGACAAAGCTTGGGGAGCTCATCTAAATGGAAAATGGATACAAGACACGTGGCCTGCCAGACTTCAACATTTACATATCAACTTGAAGGAGATGTTAGCAGTCCAATTTGCATTGATAGCTTTCAAGGATTTACTTCTTCCAGGGCAGGTGTTGATTCAAACAGACAACACAACTGTCATGTGGTACATCAACAAGCAAGGGGGGACACATTCTTACCCTCTATGCAGACAAGCAATGATCTTGTGGGAGACTGCTCTCAGCTTACAACTAAATCTTCAGGCAAGGTTTCTGCCAGGAGCACAGAACTCCTTAGCAGATGTGTTGAGCAGACAGTGGAAATTGGATCCTCATGTATTTCAAAATTGACAGTGTTATGGGGAACTCCAGACATAGATCTGTCCACTAAATTACCAGTTGCCAAAGTTTTGCACAAAAAGGTTTCATCGAGTGGATGCTCTATCATTCAATTGGAGCAATCTTCACGTCTATGCCTTTCCACCACTGCCTCTTCTCTCAAAGGTACTCCTGAAGGTCAGACAGGACAAGCCAACCATGATTTTAATAGCTCCGGATTGGCCTCGACAGCACTGGTACCCATTACTGAGAAGTTTGGTACGGGAGCCTCCATGGCCTTTGCCTTCAATTCCACACCTGCTGTCTCAGGAGAACAGTCAATTACTCAATGTCAAACTTCAGTCTCTGCATCTAACAGCCTGGCATATTCTGTTCTAGATCCTGGAGGGTCTCAGCTTCCACAACAAGTTTTGAATGTTATTTTGGAGGCCAGAAGGCCTAGTACAAGGAAAGTTTACGCTGATAAATGGAGGAGATTTTTCATTTGGTGTACAGCAAAGGACTTTGATGTTTCCAAGCCTAATTTAAGTGTTTCTCTTCAATACCTTACTGAGTTATTGGACAAAGGTTTGTCCTTCTCCTCTATAAAGGTTCATGCTGCAGCCATTTCTGCTCACTATGACTGTGACCCACCATTATTTTCTCATCCTTTGTTTAAGCAATTCCTTAGAAAGAATATAAGACCCCAGCGAGAGCTCCTACTCCTGCTTGGGATCTCAATTTTGTGTTGGAGAAACTCACTCTACAACCTTTTGAGCCTGCAGCTACATATTTATCATGGAAGACTGCTTTGAAGGGTTTCTGAATTACAGGCCCTTATGGCAGTTGAGCCTTTTCCATAAGGATAGAGTATCTTTCGCTACTAACCCTTCCTTTATGCCTAAAGTGGTTTCTAGTGTGGCTTTAAACCAAACTATTCATTTGCCTACTTTTTATGCAAACCCCCAAAATAAAGGGGAAAAGATTTTGCACACTTTGGATATACACAGTTGCGATATTATTTGAGCAGAACTAAAGGGTTCAGGCAGTCTCAGCAGTTTGTTTCTTTTTGCTTTGGGTTCTCAGGGCAAACCTGTTTCAAAACAAACTATTTCTAAGTGGATTGGTTTTTGTATTGCTTTCTGTTACTCCCATCATGGTAAGGAGATTCCAGCTGGGATCAGGCCTCATTCCACTAGGGCTACTGCCACTTCTACAGCTTTTTTAAGGGGGGTGGCTACTAAAGATATTTTGGAAGCAGCTACTTGGAGTTCAGTGCATACATTCTCTAAGCATTACCACCTTCCACTTTACTCTAAATCTAGGGCTGGATTTGCCACTGCAATTTTACAGGGCATATTGGCAGCTCCTAATGCTTTGTAGTTTTGCCAACCTCCCTTACCTCTGCTTTGGGATTCTACCCATATGTAAGGACTGCAGCAATGTGAGATGAAGAACATAGTACAGTTTTGTACCTACCATAAATGTAGATGTTCGAAGATCCACATTGCTGCAGTCCAGTTTACCCTCCCTCCTCCCTTCTGTAGTTTGGGGTGGTTGTGTGGTTTGGGTTGTAAATGTTGTAAATATTGTAAATATTGTTGGTACAGGGGTGGTTGGATGTGCTTTTCTGTTTTTTGGCTATGGCCTTTCTTTTTAGGGCCTTCTGACATCTGGGGCAAGAAAAGACTGAGGATATGCTGATGTCAGTTCTCCATATGTAAGGACTGCAGCAATGTGGATCTTCGAACATCTACATTTATGGTAGGTACAAAACTGTACTTTTTGTTTATTTTGGGGTTCAGAATAAGTTGATTATCATTAAGCCAACTTTCAACAGAATGGAAACATTGTTGTGCAATTGTCTGAAGTTGGGAGATTGAGCTTGAAGATATGATCAAAGTAGAGTTATCTGCATATTGGATAAGGGTTGAGAGGGTAGTGAAAGAATGGAGGTCACTGGTAAAGATGTTAAAGAAAAGGGGTCACAGGACAGAGCCTTGTGGTACACCTGTATGAATTGGTAGAAATGTAGAGCAAGAAGATTGCCATTTGACCGACTAGTGGAGAACAAAGAGAGAGTTGGGGTGGAAAGGTTTAAGTCAGCCAATTTATTTATTAGTTTGGAGTGTGATACTGTTTCAAATGCCTTTGAAAGGTCTAAGAACAGATAAGAGACCATTTTGTTGTTCTCTAGCTACTGCAATAGTGTGAGAAAAGGATAGAAGAGATGTAGAGGTACTGTGATTAGGTCAAAATCCATGTTGAGTAGTAGGTGTTACGAGGTTATTGTGGATGAAGAATTTCAGTAATTGGTTATGGATACGTTTTTCAATAATTTTGGATAGTGGGGATAGTATTACAATAGGTCTATAACTGGATGCATCAGTAGAGTTACCACCTTTGTGTAGATGAATCGCATAAAAAGGCTTCCAGATGTTGGGTACTGTAACTTCTTTAATAGATCTATTAATAAGTATTGAGACTGGATAGACAATAGTTAACTGCTAGATGTTCTTTGTGTTTCATTGTTGCAATCATTACATTTCGGTAATCTGCTGGCAGGTTGACCTCAGCTGGCCTGAATATCAAAGTCTTGGGTCCTGCGTCAGTTGCTGTCTTCTCTTCCATGACGTCAGGTCGTCGGGTATAAAACATGCAGCTGACACCATTTTCTTCAGTCTTTCTTGCCGCGCGGTGCCCAAAGCAGAAGCAGTTCGCAAGTGCCGGTCGGCCGACTCCTGAAGTTTTCACATTCGAGTTTCCGAACCGAAGTCTTCAATTAAAGCTAAGTACCCTGTTGGGGAAACTTTTTGTTGCTTCTTACTGATGTCAGTAAAAGTTAATTGCATTACTTGTGGGAAGCAAATACCTCATAAGGATTTTCATTTGTACTGTATTCCTTGCCTAGGCCCAGATCATAACATGCCTTGCTGTCGGTTTTGTGCTAGATTTAATCAACGCACTATTAAGCGTCGGTATATCTTTACTTCAAAATATTTTGGAAACAGATTTAATTACCCTGAAATGTTATCGGATAGCAATCCCGACTATCCAATGTGTCCCAAACGTGTAAAGGCCTCAACAGCTAAGAATCCTAACCCCTCTGATAGAGATTCCAGGGCGCTGGATAGATGGGGAAAAAAGGTTTGTATGTCTGCAACCTTGGCAATTAGGGCCTTAACTGCCAGTTTCATATGCTTAAATATCAACAGCATGTTATGGGATTATTGAAACAGAAAATGGTGTTGATTTCTAAATGTGTGGAAAATAAAGAATTACAGGAGTTATTGCATGCAGCAGAACAGGTTGGAAAGCATACTTTGCAGTATGGTTTTGATTCCTTGGAGGCCTCTTGCAGGGCTGCAGTTACTGGATCTGTGATTAGAAGGCATGCCTGGCTCAAGGAGCAAAATCTGCCTGACCATGTTAAAGCTAAATTGTTGGATGCACCTTTACAGCATGATACTCTGTTTGGTAATAAGGCAGAAGAGGTTTTAAAGAAAATGGAAGACAAAGCTAAATCTATGCAAACTGTAAAAGATTTCTTGCAAGTGCAGCCACCCAGATTCAGTAGACACTGGCCTACAAAAAATTGGTCCTTTCCTGTGTCCAACAGAGCCTCACAGGGCAAGTCCAGGCACTCAAAAGGCTCTAGATACCAATCACAGGGTTCTTACAGGTCAGAGCAATGGGGTGCCTCTATCTGGAGGAAGCAAAGCACAATCCTACAGTAAACAGTCTCAGTGACTTCCCTCTGCCATCACCAAGCACTTATCTTTTGGCAGCCCCCTTAGAGGGAAAATTAGCACTTCATGCTCAAAATTGGCAGTTAATAACTCAGGACAAGTGGGTATTAGATATAGTATCCAAGGATACAGATTTCATTTCCATACCTTGCCAGTTCCAAACGGTTGGACAGATCTGCCACAAAATCAGTGGGCAGAGGCTCAGAAGCAAGTTACGTCCCTCATGGATATGGGGGCTATTCAACCAGTACCAGAACAGGAAAAAGGACAAGGGTTTTATTCAAGACTGTTCCTGGTACCCAGAAAGGACAATGCCTGGCGCCCAGTACTGGATTTATCAATTTTGAACACATTCTTGGACATACCAAAATTCAAAATGCTGACTTTGCAACTGCTTCTGCCCATGCTGGACAAGAATGCTTGGTTAGTGACTCTAGACTTAAGAGGCATACCTGCATATCCCAATAAGGGAATCGTGCAGAAGATACCTCCGTTTCAAGGATGGTTTTATGCACTACCAATTCTCTGCACTGCCCTTTGGCTTATCTACTGTGCCCAGGGTCTTTACAAAGTGTCTGGCAGCAGTAATTGAATTTTGCAGACAAAGAAGCATACAAATCTATCCTTACTTGGACGACTGTCTCATTCAAGCAGAAAACAAGGACATTCTTCTTCAACATCTGGCATTTGTAAAAAGGCTTTTAACATGCCTAGGGTACACACTAAACGAAAATAAATAGCAACTGGTACCCTCTGAAAAGATTACATTCCCGGATGCAAGCTTGAATACAACTGCCCAGATGGCTTACCTTATGCCAGACAAGCAAAGGCAATTGACTGTTTACTTCAAACAGATGGCAACAAAAACCCAGTTATCTGCAAGACAAATTCTGCAGGCTTTGGGGTTCATGGCATCCTTCATTCTACTATTTCTATATGCAAGACTGCATATGAAGAAACTACAGTGGTATCTAAAACGTTTATGGAGTCAGCATTGTCACAGTCTGGAAATAATGATTCCTCTCATTCCCTGCCTACAGCAGGAGTTTCTTTGGTGGGCAGAGACATGTCACCAGAACATGGGACGGTCTTTCACTTTACCCTCTGCCACCCAAACCCTAACTATAGACTCATCAGACTATGCTTGGGGGGTCCACCTGGTGGGGAGATGCATTCAGGGCATATGGAGCCCAAAACAAATGCATCTGCATATCAACCAGAAAGAGATGTTAGCTGTTCAGAATGCCCTGACAGCCTTCAAGGACTTACTTCATCCAGGACAACTACTGAACTACTGATAAAAGACGGACAGCACCACGGTTATGTGGTACATAAACAAGCAGGGGGGGGGTACAAATTCCTACCGCATTTGCAGACTAGCCATGGCATTGTGGGACACAGCTTTGACTTACCAAGTACATCTTCAAGCTCAATTCCTGCCAGGAAAACAAAATACTCTGGCAGACGACCTAAGCAGAAATTTTATGGACCCTCACGAGTGGAAACTGGATCCACAAGTCTTCAGCATGATAATAGAGAAATGAGTGGGGGGGTCCGGACATAGATCTATTTGCCTCTCCCCAAAATTATCAACTGGACAAATTCTGCACACAGACTTATCACAGACAAGCATGGAAAGTGGATGCCCTATCCTTCAGTTGGAAAAACCTATCAGTCTACGCCTTTCCTCCTCTGCCTCTTCTTCCCAAGGTCTTACTAAAGGTCAGACAGGAAAAAACAAAAATGGTCCTAATTGCCCCGGACTGGCCTCACCAACACTAGTACCCAATTCTAAGGAATATGTCTCAACTCCCTCCTTGGTACTTGCCTGAAATACCTCCTCTACTGTCTCAGCGGAGCAATTAAATTCTGCACAATCAGCTCCAAACTCTGAACCTGGCAGCATGGTTGATCATGTAATTATTCAAACAACACCTCTCAGTAAATCTGTGATGGATGTCATTTTGGAAGACAGAAGGCCTAGTACTAGAAGATCTTATGCTGATAAATGGAAGAGATTATGTGCTTGGAACCAAGCACAAGGAACAGACACAGCAAAGCCAAGTAGTCCTCAGATTTTACAATACTTGACTTAGATGCTTGACAAGGGCCTATCTTTTTCATCAATAAAAATCCATGCCTCGGCCGTTTCGGCTCATTACAACACAGAGGCCTCCTCTCTTTTCTCATCCTCTGCTAAAACAGTATCTTAGAGGGGTCAAAAATGTAAGGCCTCTCAGAAGATCACCAACTCCTGCATGGGACCTCAATTTTGTGTTTGAAAAGCTCACCCTGTCTCCATTTGAACCAGCAGGTATAAAATATTTATCTTGGAAAACAGCTTTCCTTCTGGCAATCACTTCAGCAAGAAGGGTTTCAGAACTAAAGGCCCTCATGGCTGTGGAGCCTTTTATTACATTTTACCTGGGCAGGGGGTCCCTCAGGATTAATCATTCCTTTATGCCTAAGGTGGTATCCAGTGTGGCTCTTAACCAAACTATTCACCTGACAACTTTTTACCCAAATCCGCAGAACAAGGGGGAGTGGATCCTGCATTCCTTGGATGTACACAGACAACTAAGATTTTACTTAAACAGGACCAGATCTCTAAGAAAGGCTGAGCAGCTATTGGTGGCATTCGTTGCAGGATCAGAGTGGGAAGGCTATTTCAAAGCAGACTATTTCAAATTGGATAAGACACTGCATTCGTTTCTGCTACTTGCATCATGGTAAACTGGTGCCCAAGGGAATCAGGTCACATTCCACCAGGGCTGCATCTACCTCAGCAGTTTTTCTTAGAGGGGTGCCAACCAAAGACATTCTAGAAGCTGCTACTTTGAGCTCTGTTCATACTTTTACAAAGCATCATCTTTTGCCTCTCTTCTCTAAGTCCAGGGCAGGCTTTGCCACTGCAGTTCTGCAGGGCCTTATAGCCGCTCCTAATGCCATTTAGTTCCAGTTTCCCATCCATAGCTTTGGGATTCTACCCAAATGTAATGACTGCAACAGTGAAACATAGTACAGTTGCGTGTACACTTACCATAAATGTAGATGTTCGAGTCTATTCACTGTTGCAGTCCGGGTTAGTTACAATTGCATTTATATATATATATATATATATATATATATATATATATATATATATTCATTCATATATTTTTGCTCCCCATTTGGGGTTCACCTGACATCTGGGGCAAGAAAAACTGAAGAAAATGGCGTTGGCTGCATGTTTTATACCCCTGATGACCTGACGTCATGGAAGAGGAGACAGCAACTGACGCAGGACCCAAGACTTTGATATTCAGGCCGACTGAGGGCAACCTGCCAGCAGATTACCCAAATGTAATGACTGCAACAGTGAATGCACTGTAGCATCTACATTTATGGTAAGTGTACACAACTATACTTTTTAAATATTTGGGGAGGGTAAGTTGTCAGCAGAGGAAGAGCATGGTAAACGTTTTAGAAGGAGAGACTTTATGTAGGAGATAGGGATAGGATTGAGAGAGAAGGATGTCTCATTATTTGCGTTTTGAGGAAGAGTTGTAGGGGGGATGTAGTTGGCATTAGTTAATTTGCTACTGGCTTGAATAAAAATGTCTTGGTCAGTAAGGTTCGGGTAAGGGATAAAAGTGTGGGATTTACCGGGGTGAAGGATTGAGTTTTCCAGAAATTTTTGGGGTTGGAATGATGATTGGACTGTGCTTTGAGGTAACATTTTTTTCATGATATATTTGTTTTTTTGTGTGGTTTTTTATTTCTTTAAATTGGTAGTGAGTGGGGGATTTCGTTTTTTTGCCAGGTTTTCCAGGTGCACACTCTTTGTGCATTGGTGCGAGTATCTTTCCTGAGCCAGGGGGCATAGTTTGATTTTATTCTTATTTTATGAGGGAGTGCTAGTGTGTCAAGTATGCTACGAAAGATGCAATTGAATTTACTACAATATTTGCATCTGATTACCACGGGAGTACCCATGGCTACCCCTTTGCATTGTTTATAAATTTTTTTGTATTAAGAAATGGTAAATCCAGCTTTATCCATGACTCTGGTAAATCTGGTTTCATCTGTGAGGCGGAACTTCTTTTATTTTCTCAGTCTTCTAATAGAACCATGTGGCAGACCATTCTGCAGTAGCCCTCTGTTCTAATAAACCTTCAAAACTTGTACCCATTGTCAATGCCCTACCATCATACAAGGACATTGGGACCATGGATAGGTAGGGAAAGAAGGTTTACACCACCTGTACACCAGCATTCTGGGCTATTAATTACCCGGCCCGGATGACCAAGTACCCATTACCCATACTAAACTCTGTAAACAAGGTAGTAATGAAACCACAGGTTCAGAGTCCAAGTAACAAATTTTGCCCTTGCTTAGTCATGCTACTCAGGTAGCCAGGCACAGTATAAAATGCAATTTTGATGCTGTGGAGGCCTGTTCCAGAGCAGCTGCTATGGGCACTGTCATTCTTTGGTATGCATGGTTGCCCAAGTCAGTACATGGCAAAAGACTTCAAAGCCAAGCTTAATTGTTCTCCTTTAGAGAAGAACCTTTTATTTGGTCCACAAGTGGCCAGCTTGTTTAATGCTCTACAATAACAAGGCAAAACAATGAAAACCTACAAACATATTTTGATAACCTTTGTGCCTAGATACCAGGTGTATTGTTATACCTAGCCAAGTCCATTTCTTTTGTTAGAAGGGACAACAGACTTTTTTTTAAAAACGGAAGGCACCCAGAAAGAGATTTCCAGAGAAACCACAGGGATCCCACTTCTAGGATGCCTCCCAATCATGAATAAATCATTGTGTCTATCTACAAATCCCCCTACCCACACTCTCAGTCCTGTCTCTCTCTAGAAAGTAATTGTCAGTTTCATGTTGGGAAAAAGATCACCACAGATCACTGGATGTTTTGTTGTTAAGGGGGGGGTGGGGTTCTGATGCCTTTTCTGTCTGGATTCAGCATGTGGATTACCACATCTGATTCTGATCCACGACCAACCATTTCCAAAGACTTCAGCCTCTATACTCTGGCTTCTCTACCAGTAGTACCTTGCTATATCAGAGTTTCCTCCGATCTCATTTGCTGTCTTGCAGGATAGCAGCTAGATCTCAAGCTGTGCTAGGGTGTATACTGTGTGTGCCTTTGAGCAGTTTTCTTCACTCATTCCTGTGCCCTTGTTATCTTTGCATAGATTGTGTATATTTACAGGTTTATTCTTCCAGTAGGTGGGTGAGTTAATGCATCTTTATCTTGTTAGTCATTTGTGGGATTTTCCCACCCTTTTTGTGAGACATGTATAGCTGTAATTTTTTTCTGTACTTAGTAGCTCAAGTATTCAAGTGCTTGTCAGTCTTGGAAACTCTGCTCAGGCTGCAGTGTTTCCAGGTCTTTTCTTATTTGGCTTATTGGCTTCTCACCCCTCCATGAGGGCATCTTTAGTCAGCACCAGGGATTCCTCACTCCAGTCATGCCTTTCCTTAAGAACCACCATAAACTATCAAAAGTGTAGCCTTCAGCCAGTTCAGACATTGGAGTTCATAGGCTGTCAGTTGAACACAGTATTTCAGATTGCAAAACTTCAGTCTGAGTGTCTACCGTTTGTTCTTAGGCCAGTTTCTTACTATCTCACAGGAATGCTCTGGCTTCTCTGGTTCCCAGACTCTTAGGTGATATGGCTGTAGAGATCTGCTTAGTCACTGTAGAAGATGGACTTAGTTGTGGGTGGCACCCCCCCCCCCTGCTTAGACGATCTGACCCAGGCTACCTCGCCCCAGATATTTTTGCAGTATCTCCATTTTACCATATGAGGATACTGCAGTGGACCTTTCTGATTCAGTGGTCCATCTTGGTCCACTGTATGGATTTTCCCATCATGTTGGTGGAAATCTGTCAAACTCAAATCAAGTGGTGATTGAAGTCTCCCCTAGTGTTAGATGGCAGACCATTTATTCTTCCACTCTGAGAGCATGGTCACAGGTGTCACCTCCCATCTTGGGTTTGGGTATTTTAAAGGGAAGACAGTCCAAGTTAATTGGTCTAAGCTCAAGGGCAGTCTTCACATCAGTGTAATGGAGGTGAGAGCAGTCCTCCTTGCATTGCAGGCCTTTCAGGACTTTCTGTCCAAGGGTTTGATTTCAATGCAGACTGACAATATCTCAGTAGTCTGGTATTTAAACAAATAGGGGAGCCATGAGAGTTTGACGACAGGCAATTTCATCTCAACAGTTTATGGCAGCAATACACATCCTGGGAATATCCAACATTTTAGTGGACATTCTGAGCAGGAGGATCCTTATTCTCATGAGTGGTACCTAAATCCAAGAGTAGCAGCTTTGATCTTCGGCAGTGGGGCGCTCTGTGTTGCAGTCTTTCCCCATCCAACTCCAAGTGCAGCAATTATTAGGCCTTAGTCCCTCCACAGGGGCAGTCACCCAGGGACACTGTCCTGTATGCTTGGCCTATGGGTTTCTTGAATGCTTATACTATTACCCTTGTGGTAATAGTTTCTCCAGAAGGCTGTCTGTTGCAGAGCAACTGTGATCATCATTGTTCCTTTTTTTGGCTCAGTCAGGCTGGCTTGGACCTGCCCAACCCCTGGACTTTAAAGCTAACCACATAGTTTCTCCAATTTCTTTAATGGTCAGAGATTCCAGACTTTCTCAGAGAAGTTCACAATTTGTCCTCTTTTCAGAAAACCTCTACATGCAAAGTCTAAGCTAACAACTAGAGTTACTTTGCCTTTTGGGTTTTACTAAAGGTCTGGATCACTTTTCATTACCTCTGGAGGCCAGACTTTATTTCCTTGCTGAACTGTTTTATTCAGGATCTAGTTATTTCACTATTACAGTGTGGTTAGTGGCTATTTCCAACATTAACATTGACAGAGATCATATGCCTGTAGTGGGGTTGAAGTTTTCAAAGGCCTTTCCCGAGGGAACTTTTATATCGTGACCCTCTGGAGCATTGTACCTCCTTCAAATTTACCTTTTATATTTCACTTGCTTGCTGGGCTTCCTTTTGAGTCCTCGACAACAGTTCCCTTGAAGTTGACATCTTGGAAGAGACTTTTCCTGCCAGTTGTTACTTCAGCCAGGCATGTGTCTGAACTGCAGACTTTATCCTTGGTGCCCCCATATTTGTTCTTTCATAAAGATGGTGCATTTCTCAGAATGGACCCTGCTTTTCTGTCTAACATAGCATCGGAAGACAGTTTGTCAGGCCATGTACTTGCCAGTATTTTTCTCCAATTTTCCAAACAAAGGAGGATATTTGCTGCATTAATTTGAGGTTCACGTTCAACTGAGATTTTATTTAGAACAAAATTTTTCAGACAGTCTAAACGTCTGTTTGTTTCCTTTTCAAAGGCCTGGTTGGGAAAGCCCAATGTCTAAGTCCACCTTATCAAAATGGCTTTTTGAGTGCATTTCATTAGGATATAGTTTGTAGAGCAAATAGCTACCTCCTTGGCTTTCTTGAGAGCTGCTGTGGATGACATTTGTGCTGCGGCTACTTGGGTGGGTGCACAGGCCTGTGTGTCTCACTACAGGCTTGGATATTCAGTTAAGGTCCAAAGCATCCTTTGGTTCCACCATATTTTGACATGTGCTCTCGTAGGACCCCTGGGGTGAGACATGGCTGCAAACTCTATCCCACAGGTTGAATAAGCACAAAAAAGACAACATTGGATACCAAAGTTATTTACAATAATGAGAGATCCATTTAGTCATTTTTCATCTAGTTCAACCGTTCCTCCCACCCAGCCCCCTACTGTATTATTTTTCTTTTGAAGATTGGACATCCAAGTCATAGCTGCTTTTTTTCTCCTCCTCCTTTTGGGGTCCTTGGCGTCGTGAAATATCAGTGTGCGCATCTGAAATGTTTTGGAGAGGGGCAAGCTCGATCTGAGGAAACTTTGTATATTCCAAGGTCCTATGTATGATGGAGGCAGAATTTGGAGCATGAAGTCTTTGGAAATGACAAGTCCCTCATCAGAGACAGATCTGATAACCCACAAGTTGAAACTGATAGAAACAGACAATATGGATTTATTGTTATGGTAAGTGCCCAACTTTCATTTATACTATGTCTTGGAAAATGGAAAAAAAATTCCTTTGCTGAATGGTATACTCTGCCTCCCCTCCACAAAGTCCATCTTCTACAACCCTTACTTCAAGAATTACAGGTACAAGACACTGAAAGCCAATGCCCACAGAATTCTTAGAAAGGGGGGTTTACTCCAGATTCTTACTAATTCCATGAGAAGAAGGGCAATGGAGACCTATACTGGATATCTGTTTGCTAAACACTTTAAAAAGTGCCAACTTTCAAAGTGTTATGCCTGCAGACACTGCAGTCTTTCATACTACTTCATGTATACCTAGTCTCTCTGGATCTTAAAGGATGCTTGTCCTAGTATAGACATTCACCCCTCTTGCAGGAGATTTCATCAGGTTTTGTACTGCCTCATCTCATTTTCAGTTTAGTGCTTTGTGTTTAGGGCTTTTCAAAGGCACAGAAGTTTTCATGAAGTGTCTTGCGCCATTGATAGGCTTCTGCCAAACTCAGGGAATTTGCCCCCCCCCGCTGCTTAGACTATCTAACCCATGTTATCTCGCCCCAGATCTAGACAGAACTACCAAACTACTTGGTATTACCATAGACAACAATCTTAACTTTGAAATCCATATCAACAATACTATAAAAACCGTTAACAAAAAACTAGATTCTCTCTACAGTGTTAAACCCTTCCTTTCACCAGCAGTCAGAATAACTATTGCTTATACCCATCTAATCTCTATACTCCTCTATGCCTCACCCATATTCACTAATTTTTCTAAAAATAACCTCACCAAACTTGAAAATCTCCTACAATAACATTGCCAGGTTTGCGACTGGCAGCCCATTCAGAACCCACCACTGCTATAATCTTAAGCAGCTAGGATGGCTAGAAATTCAGAATCTGCTTAAATTCCACCTACTAACCATTGCCCATAAAACTCTTTACCAACCTTCCAGTACTCCTATACTAACTACCCTCATCATTCCCTATAATAATCTGAAATCTTTGCGCTCATCACACAAACTTCTTGTAAACACCTCTAAATCTAATAACAGGGCTGGGGACTCTCTTTTCACTAATACTGTTGGAAAATCCTGGAACCTTCTCCCCAGTGAACTTTCCTCAGTTTCCTCTGTCTCTCTTCAAAAATAGACTGAAACTTTTCCTAAGAACACACTGGCTATGCCCCTGTACTAAACCCGACTAATCATTTTTCTACTTTTTTTACTGATATCAGGCACTGCCTACCCACTGCTTCCCTACAACTTGTACTTTCCTTACTTGCCACATTACCTTTTTCCTATTCCTTACCCTTCTTTTCATCCCCTGAGCTTACTCATAGTGTGACGACTCTTTATCAATATAATTACACAATATGCCTCTTTTATTGTTACTTTCTGTATTCTACCTGTAATTTGCACTGTACCTGCCTATTGCATTGCAAAGTATTTCTGCCCTCTCTGTAATGTTTGCATTGTACCTGCCTTTGGCATTGTTTAGTATTTCTGTCCTCTTTGATTTTTTCTGGGTTAACTTCAAATGTTCTTTGTAAATATAAATGTAATTATTTCCTCTTATCCCAGACCTTATCTCCCAGACTATAGTATATTATTATACCTGCATTTTTTGTATCGTACCTGAATTTTGAAATGGGAGGTATTTAGACCTCTATGATAATTTCTGTATTAACCTGTAACATAATTGTATGTAAAAATGCTTTTTTGTTATTTTTTGCAAGGAGCTTATCTCCCTGGGCCTCTACTGAAAATGGACATGTATCCAGTTAGACTAGCCCAGTCAACAAATGTAAAATAAAAATAAAAAAATCTTATTGCAATGTCTCCATTTTGCCCTCAGTGTCCTCCAGCAGTTGAGGTTCACTGTCCGCTAAAAAAAATGCCCCCCTCCATCCCACTCAGGATCTAGTGTTTCTGGGCTGCAGATTGGACATCAGAAGAATGAAGGTCTGCTTGCCTCAGAAAAAAGTGCAGAACCTTACAGATACTTTCTCAGCCTTTTCTCCCTTGACCGATATTCAACAGTGGAAATTGTAAGGGTGGTTTGATTCATGGCAGCAACCATTCCAGTGGTCCCTCTAGCCAGGCTGCATATGAGAAAAATTCATTTGTACCCTGAAAACAGTACACCCCTTAGACACATTAATTCCCCTCTTACCTTGTCTCAGAAAGGAGCTTTTGTGGTGGATAGAACATGTGAAACGCATCCCAGGGCTCCCCTCCATTCCACCAGCCCTAGTTCAGGAGTTGTACACAGATGCCTTGGATGAGGCCTGGGGAGCCTGGACAGGCACCCACAGAGTCTAGGACAGATGGCAGCCCAAACTTAAAAGGGAACATGTCAGCCTGAAAGAGATGAAGGGCCGTCATCCAAGCTCTTCATCTGGAAACCAGGCTGTCTTGGAGTATTCACAGACAACACAATGGTCATTTGGTATATAAACAAGTCGTCATCAGGTCATACCATCTATGCAGACTAGCACAGAGGGCCTGGAACCTTACCACCCAAAAAAGCATGTAAACTCTAGCCATGTACACCCCATCACAGGGCATTGTGCTGGCCGATGCATTAAGCAGGGCTTTGCAGGACCCTCATAAATGGACCCTAAACAGACCGATCTTCCTGAACATCCTTCTCTGTTGAGGGACACATCAGATAGATTTCTTTGCTTCAGAGAGCAGCAAATAAAATCCCCTCTTTAGTACCAGGAACCCTTGCCCCTCAGCCTGGAGACATTTTTTTTTTCTTTTTAGTTGACAGGGAAGCTTCTCTGTGCCTTCCCTCCCAACAATCTCATTCCAAGGGTTCTAATAAAGATCCAAAAGATTAAAACAAATGTTTTGCTAGTGGCTCCCTTCTGGTCATGACAGAATTGTTTCCCCTGTCTTTTATTTTTCTAGCCAAGGGCAAACAGTGCAAACTACCACACAAGGCAGATCTCATAACACAACTGAAAGAGTCACTGCTACATCCTGGCCTGTCATCTCTAAACCCAAGTCTGTGAATGATGGGTTCGGATTCTTTTCAGGCACCAGTTTTCAGAAGATGTAATCAGGGTTCTCCAAGAAACAAGGGAACATACCACTCAAATCCTGCAAAGCCTAATGGAAGAGAATTTTATTCTGATGTCATAGAAGACTTACTATTCCATCAAAACCCACCTTGTTAGTTATCTGTTTGACTTTTGTTGTGGCACTTGCATTAAGTACTGTGTCCTTTAGATTGCATGGCAAGATAGGTAGGGGGTTCTAATCTCAAAGCGTTCAACTTGCATATTTATGGAGTTGTGTAAATATGACCTTAAACTACTGCTGACCTCAAAGTAGTAGCCTGAAGGTTAATTGGGTTTGAGGGGTGCATAAAGGGGTAAGGTGTTTACCTTAAAAAGATAAGGTGCAGGGCTTGATTCTCAAATGGGCTAATCAGATGGGCTTAAAATGCCCCGCACGAGCAGTTAGCCTAGTACTGCCATATGAACATATGAATTTCTGCCCATTTTCCCCTCAGTCCATCAATTGCATCCAGCCTGGCAGTCAAATAATTCCTTAAAGGTATTCTGCATCTTAGACCACCAAGCAAGCCTGTATCCCCTCCTGTGGACATCAACTCTGTGCTAGAAATGCACACACTGCCTTCTTTTGAACCAGCAGCCTCAGCAAATCTCAAATTCTACACCTGGAAAGATTATTCTGCTTCTGGGTCTCACTTCAGCTAGGAGAGTCCTTGAGCTTCAGACATTCATGGCCATTGCTCCCTTCCTTATTTTTCACAAGGACAGAGTGACCCAGAGGGCTAACCCATCCTTCATACCAAAAGTGCATAGTGAATGAGGCCTCTCACAACCAAGCCATCTGTCTACCTACTTTCTTCCCCAACTCACAACATGGGGGGAAAGATTCCTGCATTTTCTAAATGTTAACAGACAGTGGAATTTTTATTTGGATAAGACTAAATCTGTAAGTCAGATCAACCATTTGGCACAGTGTTGAGTCTGTGAATGAGATGACAAGTAAATTAACAAACCATTACAAGTTGGATCTCTAGGTCCTTCTTTTTTATTCCCTACATGGCAAATCCTTGCCTTGATACCCTTGGGCTCACTCTACCAGGGCATTGGCATCCTCCTGGGCCTACAAGATTGTCGCCTATTTCAAGGTCCAGAGCTGCCTTCACTAGGTCAGCCCTCTCTCGTCTCTTGGACAGTTCTTCTGTCAACTAAGCCAACCCACTTTACATTCCTTGTAGCTCTGGGAATCACCCATTTGTTTGGAATATTGCAGCAGTGATCTCACTCCAGACATAGTAAAGTTGTTTAAGAATTTACCATCTCTCAGTAGATGTCCTACTCATCCTTGTTGCAGTATTTCTTCCCACTCTCCTCCGATTTGGTTACCATATTTCTCTCTCTCTCTCACTCTGCTCTGTAGGCAGGACCTTAGGATGTAGGAAGCTTCTTACCACTTGTTGGTTGGCCCCTCCTAACTAGTCAGTTACTCTCTCTTAGGTATTTTCAGGCTGCTGGTTTGGAGATTGTCTGAGGATTTATGTTCATACGTTTGCCTGTATACTCAACACTTGTAAGCTGAGGTCACATATTGGATGTGCAAGTCATAATTCTCATCTCTGCAGATATTCGCAGAATGTCTAGATTTTTGCCTCATATTTTTGGTCCATTTTTAATAAAATTGTGGTTTTCTAGCAAATTAGTGGCAAATCATTGGAGTGAAGTTAGAAAATAAAGGCAGACATTTGAGTTTTGGAAGTCATACCCTTCAGAAAATTCATGCTAATGCAAAAGCTGTTCTATCAACTTGCTAAGTTTGTCAGAGCAATATTTAAAATTGTCCTGAATTTTGTGCCTTTGACCCACTTATTTATAGCTTTGTCCAGATTTCTTGTTCTAATAGGTTGAGAGGTATGCATGCAACCCAAGGAAGGTTAAGCTTTAGTGCCCTGGACAGACTTCAGCAGTGGTAACCCATTTATTTGGAATACTGCAACAGTGATCAGTAGGACATCTGTTATAGTAAGTTCTTGCATGACTATACTTTTTTCTTATTTGTCCCACAGAATGTGCGTCAAGCTTTTTTGGGCACACTCGTTTCCCTTCCTATTACTTCTGGAGTTTTTTTGGGTTGGTAATGATTGTAATTTATCAGTGCTGTTTCTCAGGTTTCCCATTAAAATTGTAGTGTTGTATACTGCTGATGTTGCTAAATGGTTCTCAGATAAAGATAACATGCAGCTTTTGACTCCTTGAGTGGTTCTTTAATATGGCTTTTAGTCTACCTTTTTAGAAAACCAAAGCTGTACTGGGAACTTCAGAAAGGCTTGCCTTCAACCCTTCCAAATAATCCCCATACAGTGTGGGAAAAACTGTAATGAATGGGTTCCTCTATTTATCTTCCTGTCTGAATGTGTCTCTGTTTTACCTTCATTGAACTTAATGTTCTTTGAGTTTCACTGTTGCAGTCCTCACATATGGGTTCTCCGGCTCCCGGTAGCCCTCAGTCGGCCCGAATACTAGAGTCCTTGGTATATGACGTTGGCTGAAGCCGGTTGTAAAACTGATGTCTACGTCAGGTATAAAGGGGGGCAGCCACTGCCATTTCCTCAGTCTTTCTTGCCGTGGATTCGCACTAGTGCTGGTCGGCAGTGTACCTTCGTTTCATTTTCCAACTACCAAGTTGAAGACTCCTTCAGATAAGTACCCCATTGGGTATCCTCTTTTCTTACTTTAACGAATGTCAGATAAAGTTAGTAACTGTCTTGCCTGTGGAAAACCGATTCTGCACCGTGACTTCCATTCCTGTTCTATAACTTGTTTGGGCCTTGAGCACGGCATCCCTAACTGCGATCTCTGTGCTTCCTTTAACCCATGTACCATACGCTGTAGAGCTAAGATTTTGTATAAGCATTTCGGAGTCTGGTCTGAGTTCGTCGGTATGGCATCATCTGGTCTCCCGACTTCGGATCTTCCTAGGAAACGTAAAGACAAGGACCGCGACAGGCCTAGGGTTAAATCTACTGACGATGCACCAGTGAAATTGGTAGTCAGCACAGCAGTAGTTGGTGAGGCGCTTTCACAACCCCTGCAGTCCGCAGATTTTCAGCTGCAAGCCTCTGCCGAGACCTTTACAGAGTCCTCCATGCCACAGGCTGCTATTTCCTCTTTAGACCCACTGCCTGTCGCCACCTCAGATGGGTCCAGAGCTGCTTTGCAGGCACCGGCTTCTGACGCCTCTTCTTTTCGACATGAGACCAAAACCAGACCGACTACCTTATTTCAGACTTCTGCAGTTTCTAGGCCTTCCGAGTCCCTCCAAATTGCTTGTAAACCTTCCAGCCGAAAAACCTACTCACAAACAGGCTTCGGCCTCCCCTCCTGTACCTCAGTCCCAGTATGTAAAGATGGCTGGTGATCTTCTTTCCCTGATTTGGGGCTCTCATCTCCCCCCTTCAAAGAGGGCTAGGGAATTATCTCCTGATATTTTTTCTGTCTCAGATTCTGAGATTTCCAGTATGTCTGCTGGTGAAGAAGGAAGTTGTCAACTTTTTTCTGCCTTTGAGGATTCTGATGCTGAGGTGACTATCCCTTCTGCCTCCCCTCAAGAAGATTTTTCCTTTGGGGATACTTTGAATACTCTTAGCATTTTAAATTGGAATGTCAGGATTTTCCAGTCTAAGAAAAGAATTCAGGGAATTTTTAGATTTGCCACAGCATAAGTATCTGACTATACCTCCAGTTTTAGAAGTTGTGGATGATGTTTTCATGGAAAATTCTTTTACTCCTAATTCTATTCCTCCTGCCCCCAGAAAACAGGATAGATATTACAGGGTTCCTGAGTCTCATCAATTCCTTTTCAGAAACCCTACTGCTGATCCAGAAATTATTTCTCAAGGCCCCAGGGGTGTTAAGGCTACTATTGCTAGAAACCCTGTGCCTTCTGGTAAGGAATCTAGGGCCTTGGACAGGTGGGGTAAAAAAGTTTATACTTCTTCAACTCTTGCCATTAGATCCGTGATTTGTCTTTTTCACATACTTAAGTATCAGCAGCATATGTTGGAGTCTATTAAGGCTAAACTTGGAGATATTCCTTCCATGACGGAAAACAGACTTACAAGACTTACTGAATTATGCCACTTTAGTTAATAAGCATTCACTTCATTGTGGTTTTGACACTTTGGAGGCTTCCTGCAGAGCAGCAGCCACTGGTTCCATAATTAGAAGGCATGCTTGGCTCAGGGAGAAGCCTCTTTCTGAGCCAGTTAAGTCTAAATTGCTGGATGTTCCTTTGCACAAGGACAATCTTTTTGGCAATAAGGCTGAGAAGGTACTGAAAAAGTTGGAGGATAAGGCAAAATCTATGCAAGCTGAAAAAGATTTCCTTCAGGTTCAGCCTCCTAAGTTTAGTAGGCATTATCCTTCCAAGAATTGGTCTTTCCCTGATCCTGGCAAGCAGGGTCGCTCTAGGCCTAGGGGTTTCAGATCTTCCAGAGGGCAGGCTTCTGCCCCTCAAAGGGCTAAGCAATGACATTCTTCTGCTAAATCAGGGAGTTCTAAGCCAGCTTCCCAAAGCAAACATTCTCAATGACTCTGGCCTTCTTATGCCTACCTCTGCAGACCCTGGGTTTCCTTTGGGGGGGAAGGTTAGCCAGGTTTGCAGAAGTATGGTCTTCCATCACAGGTGACAAATGGGTGCACAATGTAGTAAACCAAGATTACAAGTTTTACTTTCACACCTTCCCTGCTTTACAAGGGTACCCAGACATACCCAAAACTCTCAAGGCAGAGGTAGAAACTCAAAATTCTTCTCTACTGACTATGGAGGCTATAGAGCCAGTTCCTGCAAATCAGACAAGCCTAGGTTTTTATTCAAGGCTTTTTCTGGCACCCAAGAAAGGGGGCACATGGTGCCCTATTCTGGATCTGTCCGTTCTAAACACTTTTCTGGATCTGTCCGTTCTAAACACTTTTCTGGTGATTCACATATTCAAAATGCTCACCCTTCAACAATTACTACCAATACTGGGCAAAGATTCATGGCTGGTAACTTTGGATCTCAAGGAGGCTTATCTGCACACCCCAGTAAGGGAAAGTTGCAGGCAGTTCCTTCGCTTCAGGGCTAGGGAGCAACACTTTCAATTCTCTACATTGCCCTTTGGCTTATCTACTGCTCCCAGAGTTTTTACGAAGTTCCTGGCTCCAGCCATTGCTTTTTGCAGGCAGAGAAACATTCAAATTTATCCTTACCTGGACGACTGTCTCATTCATGCAAACTACCCAGAACAATTAGAAAAGGATTTGGATTTTGTGAAGAACACACTCATCTCTTTGGATTACACACTCGACGAAAAGAAGTCAAAGTTGGTTCCTTCAGGGGAGATTGTTTTCCTAGGAGCGAGTCTGAATACAGCCACCCAGATGGTATTCCTCCCTCAACAGAAGCAAGAAGATCTTTCTGCTTACTTCATGAACTTGGCAAGCATGACCCAGCTCTCTGCAAGGCAAATCCTGCAAGCACTGGGGTTCATGGCTTCATGTATTTTGATGATCCCATATGCAAGGCTGCATATGAGAAAACTTCAATGGTACCTCAAGAACCTTTGGTGTCAACACACACAGGACTTAGAGTTGATTATTCCCCTGCTTCCCTGTCTACAAATGGAGTTCCTCTGGTGGATGACAGCCTGTTCTCAGAACAAGGGTCTGCCTTTCCGCCTGCCAGCCAGACTCTCACCACAGACTCCTCAGATGTTGCATGTGGCGGCTCATCTGGAGGGCAGGGGCATGCAGGGGATTTGGAGCACCCAGCAGGTTCATCTGCACAGAAACTTAAAAGAATTGATGGCAGTGCAGCAGGCCTTGCTGGCTTTCAATGACCTACACTCCCTGGGACTCTGCTAATCAGGACAGACAATACCATAGTTATGTGGTACATCAACAAGCAAGGAGGGGGCTCACTCTTACCCCTTGTGCAGACAAAGCATCAGACTGTGGTCCATAGCAGCATCCATGGGCTTACAGTCTAATAGCCCACTATCTTCCAGGGATGCTAAACTCCTTGGCGGATCATTTGAGCAGACATGATGTCCTTCAAGGATGCATCTGCAGTCATAACATATGGGTTGTCCTGCCTCAGGCAGCCCTTTTCCAAAGTCTGGGTCTGGCCTCGCTGATGTCGCATTTTATAGCTTCTGGGGTATAAAGGCATCAGCCGATGCCATTTTCCCCAGTCTTTCTTGGAAGCTGTTTGCAAGTGCCAGTCGGTCAGATCCAGAGATTTCAGCTACCGAAGACTTCGAAAAAAGCTAAGTACCCCGTTGGGGACTCTCTCTTGCCTCAGCCGATGTCAGACAAAGTAAATAATTGTTTAACTTGTGGGAAACAAATACCTCATAAGGATTTCCATTCTTACTGCCTTCCTTGCTTAGGCCCAGACCACGATGTATCAGCTTGTTTAGCCTGTGCCTCCTTCAACCGACGGACTCTTAGACGTCGGTCGAGAAGAATATTTTGGAACCGATTTTGCTTATAAAATGCCGCCGGAGACTCCGACTATGCACATGACCAAAAGCGCAAGGAGAAGGACCGACACTGTGTCTGCAGGTTTCGCTGAAACCACGGCTAGGCCTAGTGTTTGCTGAAACCGAGTCCTCGGTTCCTACTATGACCGAAACCATTCCTCTGACAACCGAGGCCAGAGAGGCCCCGGCTGAGTGAAATCTAGTGCTCAAGAATTGTCCGACACCATTCCTTTGAACATTTCTACTCCTGCACGTGGGGCAGCTAGGTCCCCAGCTTCTATGTTTATTAAGGCCTTCTCCAGGGCTAAAGCTGCCAAGCTTTCAAAAGCTTTGCCTGCCAAATCTACTTCACAGAGGCCTTCCTCAAGTTCTCAGATTCTCAGTCTTGCTGAGGACCTTATATCCTTAATTAGGGGTTCCCAACCTCACCCAGACAGGGCCTCCCAACCTCTACCAGACAAAAGGCCCAGGACTGATCCCTCTGAACCTCTCTCCTCTGATTACTCCACGGATGGATCTGATTTGTCAGACCATCAGGAAGGGGCTTGCTCGCCTTATGAGGATTCAGATGCAGAAGATTCTATTCCTTCGGCCTCCCCACCTGAAGAATTTTCCATTGGGGAGACTTTGCACTCCATGAGGGAGCACTTTCAATGGCAGGGTCAGGATTTCTCTGATTCTAGAAAAAGATTAAGGGCCTTTTTGCATTTGCCCCAACATAGGCCCTTAGCCATACCACCTGTTCTAACTGTAATTGATGATGTGTATAATGATGTCAGTACTGCACCTGATTCTCTTCCCCCGGCCCCTGCCAAACCTGACAGATATTACAGGGTCCCAGATTCTCACTTCCACCTGTATAAAGCCCATGCTACAGACCCAGAAACTATTTCTCAGGGCCCTTTGGGGTTGCAGCTGCTACTGCCAAAAATCCCCTACCCTCTGAAAGAGAGTCTAGAACATTAGAGAGATGGGGTAAAAAGGTTTATACATTTATACATTTGCTACTCTTTCTGCCAGGGCTTTAAACTGTCAATTCCATATGATACAGTACCAAGAATTTTTGTTAGATCAGCTGAATAAGAAGCTTTCTTCTCCTGAACCTTTAGACCGTAAATCCCTTCAGGATTTGGTACACAACTCTCAGCAGGTCAGTAATCATTTCTTAAAGTGTGGCCATGATGCACTGGAGGCTTAATTTAGATCAGCTATGACGGGGGCAGTAATTCGTAGGCATGCCTGGCTAAAAGAGCAATCCTTGCCAGACCATGTCAAGGCTAAACTCCTCGATGTTCCAATGGAGAAACAGTTTATTTGGCTCCCCTGCACAGGAGATTCTAAAGAAAGTGGAAGAAAAAGCAAAATCTGTGCAAACAGTAAAGGAATTTCTGCAGGTCCAACCTCCGAGGTTCAGCAGAAACTGGCCTACAAAGAATTGGTCCTTTCCAGACACCTCCAGAGCACAGAGGGGCAGGAATAGACGCCCTAGAGGCAGAGGTCAATCAAAAGGTGCCTACAGGGGCCGTCAGTGGCAGCCTGCCAACCAGAGGAGTAGTGCCACTGCTGCAACTACAACCACTACCACAGGACAGACACAATGACTTGACTCTGATTCCGCCTACCAGGGAACAACTGGAAGCTCCTTGGAAAGCTGGCTTTATTCTCGAAAAACTGGCATTGCATTACAAAGGACACATGGACATTGCAAACAATAGACAGAGGATACAGGTTTCACTTCCACACTTTACCAAAAAGGAGCAGAATGCCAAACCTTCCACCAAACCAGAAGGCAGAGGCTTTAAGACAAATCAACAATTTACTTCAGATGAAAGCGATAGAAAGGGTACCATCTATGGAACAAGGCCAAGGATTTTACTCCAGACTATTCGTTGTACCAAGAAAAGAAAACCAATGGAGGTCTATTCTCGACTTGTCCGCTCTGAACACATATCTCATTGTGCCAAAATTCAAAATGCTGACCCTACAGCAACTTCTTCCCATGTTGGGCAAGGAGTCTTGGCTGGTGACTCTAGATCTCAAGGAGGCATACCTGCCTATCCGACCAGATTGCAGAAGACACCTCAGATTTCTTGCAGGATCAGAGCATTATCAATTCTCAGCATTGCCCTTTGGCTTATCTACTGCGCCCAGAGTATTCACGAAATGCCTGGCATCAGTAATTGCACATTGCAGACTTCAGAATTCAAATTTACCCATACCTGGACGACTGCCTAATACAAGCAGACAACAAGACAAAATTGTTAAAGGACTTGGCCTATGTCATACACCTGCTACAGGCCTTGGGATACACAGTCAACATCCAAAAGTCAAGACTAATGCCATCCCAAAGGATAACCTTTTGATCTGGACACAATCACTCAGATGGCTTTTCTCACAGAAGAAAAACAAAGACAACTACCAGATTATTTCATGACTTTGACAAGACAAACTCAGCTTACTGCAAGGAAAGTCCTGCAGGCCCTGGGTTTCATGGCATCCTGCATAATCTTGATCCCACATGCCAGGCTGCATATGAGGAAATTACAATGGTACCTAAGGAATGTATGGTCTCAACACAGGCACAGTCTAGAAGCCATGATACCAATCATTCCATGCCTTCAAAAGGAATTCCTGTGGTGGGCTCAGGCCTGCCAGTCCAACAGAGGGCTGCCTTTCAACAAACCAAAACCAAGGCAGACCATCACCACGGACGCCTCAGAACTAGGATGGGGAGCACACATGGAGGACAAATGTATAAAAGGCCTATGGCCTCAAGGACAGCTAAGCATGCACATAAACCAAAAGGAGATGCTGGCAGTGAAGCATGCAATCGAGGCATTCAAACCATTCCTCCAGCAAGGACATCTGTTAATAAGGACAGACAACACCATGGTCATGTGGTACATAAACAAACAGGGAGGCACACATTCCTACCCTCTATGCCGGATGGCAATGATTTTGTGGAACCTATGCCTGAATCTCAATATCCAGCTGCAGGCCACATTGAGAATTCACTGGCAGACAGCTTAAGCAGCACTATCACGGATGCTCACGAATGGATGCTGCATCCAGACATCTTCAAACTCATAACAAAGAAATGGGGAATGCCAGAGATAGATCTGTCAACCACCAACTGAAGAAATTCTGCTCAAGGACATACCACCCACAAGCCTGGAGGGTGGACTTTCTCTCTTTCAGCTGGAATGCCCTAACAGTATATGCCTTTCCACCTCTCCCATTGATGTACAAGGTTCTACTGAAGATCAGGGAGGAACAGCCAAAGGTGATACTAATAGCTCCAGACTGGCCAAGACAACACTGGTATCCGCTACCGAGAAACATGTCTCAGGCGAACTCCTGGCCTCTACCCCTATGGCCTCTTCTTCTAACGCAGAACAATCTCAACACCCTGCATCCAAACTTGAAAACATTGCAACTGACTGCCTGGAAAATTCCTTAAAACCAAACCAAACTGTTTTATCTCAGAGGGTCAAGGACATTATCCTGGAGGCTACCTTCCACAAGGAAGACATACTCAGCTAAATGGAAGAGATTTCACATTTGGAGCACATCAAAGGCCGCAGATGTCACAGTGGCAAACCTAGCACACATCCTAGAATACTTAGCAGAATTGTTCCACAATGGCCTGTCTTATTCTTCCATTAAGATTCATGCTTCAGCAATTTCAGCAGAATACAATATGGATCCTCCTATCTTCTCTCACCCTCTTCTCAGACAATTTTTGAGAGGGATCAAAAATGTTAAACCTCCAAGGAGACCCCCTCTACCCGCATGGGGTCTCAATTTTGTGCTGGAAAAATTGACACTACCTCCTTTTGAACCAGCAGCATCAGCAGACCTACAGTTTTTATCTTGGAAAACTGCTTTCCTTCTGGCAATCACTTCAGCAAGAAGAGTATCCGAGTTACAGGCTTTAATTGCAGTGCAGCCTTTTTCTTATTTTCCACCAGGATAGAGTGTCACTGAGAACCAATCCTACTTTCATGCCAAAGGTGGTATCCAGGGTATCCTTGAACCAAGCTATTCATTTGCCTACGTTCTTCCCTAACCCACAGAACAAAGGAGAAAAACTTTTGCACACCTTGGATATACACAGACAACTACGCTACTATCTGGACAGAACTAAGGCCTACAGAAAAACTTACCAACTTTTTGTAGCATATGCATCTGGGGTGCAAGGAAGAGCAATTTCCAAACAGACAATTTAAAAATGGATAGGAAATTGCATTGCTACTCTTTTCATGGAAAGACAGCTCCTGAAAATATCAGGCCTCATTCCACAAGGGCCACAGCCACCACTACAGCTTTCCTACGGGGGGTGGCTACCAAGGACATTTTAGAAGCTGCTACTTGGAGCTCCATGCATACATTTGCCAAGCATTATAATCTACCTTTATACTCCAGATCCCGAGCAGGGTTTGCAACTGCAGTTATGCAGGGGATCTTAACTACACCATCCTTCTCTTAGTACCTCCTCCCCCAGTTTGGCTATGGTATTCTACCCATATGTTATGACTGCAGATGCATCCTTGAAGGACATACTACAGTTTTGTACCTACCATAAATGTAGATGTCCGATAGGTGTGCATCTGCAGTCAGGATTACCCTCCCTCCTTCCCCTCTGTGGTATTCCTAGGGTGCTTACCCCTCTTACAGCTAGCTGGGGGAATCTATTATGGTGTATTTGTTTGTTTGTTTGTTTGTGTATATATATATATATATATGTTTGGAACTTTTCAGCATTTATCCAAATTTAGCCTTCCTAGAGGGCACCTGGCATCTGGGGCAAGAAACACTGAGGAAAATGGCGTCGGCTGATGCCTTTATACCCCAGAAGCTATGCATCAGCCGAGGCCAGACCCAGACTTTGGAATCCGGCCGACCGAAGGGCTGCCTGAGGCAGGACAACCCATATGTTATGACTGCAGATGCATACCTATCGGACATCTACATTTATGGTAGGTACAAAACTGTACTTTCTGGAGCCTGATGATTGGCCACTGAACAGGAGCATTTTCCATCACATCACTCATCATTGTGGCATCCCACAAGTAGATCTTTTCTCTTCTCACACCAGTCATCTCCTTCCAACCTTCTGCACAAGGGAGTTTCACAACAAAGCTTGGAGGGTGGATGCGTTGTCCTTCCCATGGACACATCTCTGTTTATGCATTCCCTCCTCTGCCTCTTCTTCCCAGAGTGCTGCTAAAGATAAGGGACGAAAAACCAAAGGCTATTCTGATAGCTCCAGATTGGCTCAGGCAGCATTGGTATCCCCTCCTTCGCACTCTTTCCCAGGCTCATCCTTGGCATTTTCCCCTGGTACCAGATCTGTTGGTTCAGGGAGGGGGAAAAGTTCCTTCATCCTCATCTTCAAACTCTGCATTTAACTGCCTGGCTAATAGCTTAAATCTTTCCCAACAGGTGGTTGAAGTTCTTCATGAGGCCAGGAGACCTAGCACAAGAAAATTCTATGCAGATAAATGGAAGAGATTTTGCTGTTGGATGCTGTCTAAAGGAGAAGGCTCTTCTCATCCTTCTCTTTCCCTCATTCTTGACTACCTAGCAGGATTGCTTAATGGTGGACTTTCTTTTTCTTCAATCAAAATTCACGCTTCAGCAATTGCAGCTCATTGTTCTTTTGAGCAACTCATCATTTTTTCTCACCCCTTGATGAAACAGTTCCTGAGGGAAGCTAGTAATCGTAGACCACCCAGAAGAGCTTCTACTCCTGCTTGGGATCTTGATATTTGTCGTGGATGAACTTACTCTGCCTCCCTTTGAACCAGCTGCCTCTGCAGATTTGAAGTTTCTGTCCTGGAAGACTGCTTTCCTTTTAGCTATTACTTCAGCTAGAAGGGTATCTGAGCTGCAAGCCTTAATGGCGGTAGAACCTTTCATTATTTTTCACTCCGGGTTTCTCTGAGAGCCAATCCCACCTTTATGCCTAAGGTAGTTTCCAGTTTAACCCTTAACCAGTCTATTCACCTGCCTATAATTTTAAACAATCCCCAAAATAAAGGGGAAAGGATTCTGCACTCTCTTGATGTGCATAGACAGCTGAGATTTTACTTGGGACTAAATCCTTTCAAAAATCTGAAGTTATTGGTTAGATGTTCTTAGTGTTTCACTGTTGCAGTCATCATAATTGGGTTATCTGCTTGCAGTAGCCCTCAGTCGGCCTGATTATCAAAGTCTTTGGTCCTGCATCGGTTGCTGTCTCATCTTGCGTGATGTTAGGTAGTCAAGGGTATAAAGCATGCAGCCGACGCCATTACATCAGTCTTTCTTGCCATGTGGTGCCCGAAGCAGTTCGCAAGTCCCAGTCGGCCGACTCCTGAAATTTTCGTTTTCGTGTTTCATTACCGAAGTCTTCAACTAAAGCCAAGTACCCCATTGGGGAAACGTTTTCTTGCTCTAAACCGATGTCAGTAAAAGTCAATAATTGTATTTCTTGTGGAAAGCAAATACCTCATAAAGATTTTCATTCATAATGTATTCCTTGCTTAGGCCCTGACCATGACGTACCTCGCTTCGGTTTTGTGCCTTACCTAAACCATAAACTATTCATCGTCTGTACATTTTCGCTTCTAAATTTTTTGGTACTCTGTTCAATTATCCAGGTAGGTCTTCGGTAAGCCACCCGACTACTCACATTCCGAAGAAATGCAAAGATAAAGACAGACAGGCCGCACAAGTCCAAAGCTGCTGACGACGCTTCTCCTAGGCTAGTTGCCAGTTCACCGGTACTCAGTGAGGCGCTTTCGCAGCCCCTGATATCCAGTACTTCAGATTCGCAGGTTTCTACTGAGACCCATTCGGAGTCCGGTATGCCTGCAAATTGCTTCAACTGTGGAACCTGTGGATGTCTCTACCTTGGATGGGTCCAGAGCTGCTGTGCAGGCACCGGCTTCTGAGGGTGTATTCAGGCCTACTGACTTGCATATTAAACAGACACCATCTTCTTCTTCTAGGCCTAAAACTCAAACCATGCCTAGGAAACCAACGCCCAGACCGCATGGTCAGGCCTCTATGTCTAAAAACAAGTGGTAAGAATGGCTGAAGACCTTATTACTTTAATCGGGGAAGCCAGCCTTCCCCCTGTAAGAGACCTACGACTGAATTTGCTTATGATACTTCTGACCAGGATTCTGAAATTTCGGTCTCCTCTGATGACCAGGATTTACCCTTTTCTACCTATGAGGATTCTGATGCAGAGGACTCTATTCCCTCTGCTTCTCCCCCAGAGGATTTCTCTTTTGGTGAAACCTTGTAATACTCTTAGGGAGCATTTTCACTGGGAAAGCCAGGATTACTCTGATTCTAAAAAGAGGCTTAGAGATTACTTACTCCTGCCCCAACACAGACCTTTAGCTGTTCCTTCTGTGCTGGACATTGTTGACGATGCCTTTTCGGAATCTAGCTTGGCCCCTGACTCTTTACCTCCTGCTCCCGGAAAACCTGATAGATATTGCAGGGTTCCTGATTCTCACAATTTCCTTTTTAAAAATCCTACTGTGGATCATGAGACCATTTCACAGGGACCCAAGGGGCATTAAGGCTACTACTGCCAAAAATCTTACCCCTTCAGATGGAGATTCCAGGGACCTGGATAGATGGGGTAAGAAGGTGTACACCTCTGCAACCTTGGCCATCAAGGCCTTAAATTGCCAGTTTCATATGTTAAAGTATCAGCAGCATATTATTGGATTGCTTAAACAGAAAATGATGATTCCTGATTGTGCTGAAAATAAGGATTTACAGGATTTAATGCATTCTGCTGAATAGGTTGGAAAACATACTTTGCAATGTGGTTTTGTTGGATGTCATTTTGGCTGCAAGAAGGCTTAGTACTAGAAAATCTTGTGCTGAAAATGGAAAAGATTCTGTGCCTGGAACCAAACTCAGGGATGGCCATAGCAGCGCCCAATTTACCTCAGATTCTTCAGTACTTAACTGAGTTGCTTCACAAGGGCCTTTCCTTTTCCTCCTTCAAAATTCATGCCTTAGCCATTTCTGCTCATTATACACAGAACCACCCCTCTTTTCTCACCCACTGCTCAAGCAGTTCCTCAGAGGGGCCATAAACTTAAGACCACCCAGGAGAGCCCCAACTCCAGCCTGGGACCTTAACTTTGTATTGGAAAAACTCACTCTTCCTCCTTTTGGGCCAGCTGCATCTGCAGAGTTAAAATTCCTTTCTTGATAAACAGCTTTCCTTTTAGCAATTAGTTTAGCAAGAAGGGTATCAGTTACAGGCCCTTATGGCAGTGGAACCTTTCATCATCTTTCATGCGGACAGGGTGTCCCTCAGGACCAATCCCTCTTTTATGCCCAAGGTGGTTTCCAGTGTGGATCTTAATCAGTCCATTCATTTGCCAACCTTCTTTTCTAATCCACAGAACAAAGGGGAACAGATGCTGCACTTCTTAGATGTGCACAGACAACTTAGATTTTACTTGGACAGGGCTAAACCTCAAAGGAAATCTGAACAACTGCCGGTGGCATTTGCTGCAGGGGCAGAGGGGAAGGCTATTTCAAAGCAAACCATTTTAAATGGATAGGCCATTGCATTCATTTCTGCTATAAGCACCATGGAAAACCTATTCCCCAGGGTATCAGACCTTCACTCCACCAGGGCTGCAGATACCTCTACAGCCTTTCTCAGAGGCGTCCCTACCAGGGACATCTTGGAAGCGGCTACCTGGAGTTCTTTACATACTTTCACCAAGCATTTTCATTTGCCAATTTTCTCTAACTCCAGAGCTGGCTTTGCCACTGCAGTCTTGTAGGGCCTTATAGCTGGCCCTAATGCTATATTTCTCCTCCCAACCATAGCTTTGGGAATCTACCCAAATGTTGATGACTGCAACAGTGAAACACAAAGAACATAGTACAGATCCTCTTCATGTTTCACTGTTGCAGACATTACATTTGGGTTGTCTGCTTGCAGGTAGCCCTCAGTCAGCCTGATTAACAAAGTCTTGAGTCCTGCGTTGGTTGCTGTCCCTTCTTCCATGACGTCATGTCGTCAGGGGTATAAAACATGTAGCTGACGTCATTACATCAGTCTTTCTTGCCGTGCGGTGCCCGAAGCAGAAGCAATTCGCAAGTGCCGGTCGGCCATCTGCTGAAATTTTCCTTTTTGAGTTTCAGAACCGAAGTCTTCAACTAAAGCCAAGTACCCCATTGGGGAAACTTTTTCTTGCTCCTTACCGATGTCAGTAAAAGTTAATAATTGCATTACTTGTGGAAAGCAAATATCTCAAAGATTTTTGTTCGTACTGTATTCCTTGTACCTTGCTGTGGGTTTTGTGCTTCATTTATTTATTTATTTCAGATTGATTACCAGGGAGGTCCACTGGGCTATTGGGGGCCCGTTTTCAGTGGAGGCCCGGGGAGAAAAGCTCCAAAACAAGCAATTTTTACAGTTCAAATATATAAATTACAAAAAAAAATTTCAAAGAACATGCAAATCGATAGGCTTTCTAATTTACAAAGATAATTTCAGTAAACATGTAAGTTCTTAGGCACTCTATGTAACAAGTATCAGGTGGTTACAACAGAAGAAACACCAACAATTCCAGTTTAGTTTAGGGAGAAAGGCATCACAAGAAATAATACACTTTTACTGTGTTCACTAAGCATAATACTTATTGAAAGGAAATCGGCAGGAGAATAGAAGGAGGTTAGTCTGGGGCAAATGGAGTAGAAAGTTTAGGTTTTGTAGGCTGAAGAGTGCAGTTGCAAATTTTGTTAAGATAGAGGTAGGAATGAAGCTGAGTTTTGAAGTTATTTAGGTTGGTACATGTCCTAAGTGACAAGGGCAGGGCATTCCATTTCTTAGCAAGTGTAAAGGATAAGAGGAGCTGGCCAGCAGGGCGCTGGGGTTTTTAAACTGTAATCAGGTTGTGTTGAGAAGATGTAAGTGGTCGAGAGGGGGTATAAGGGTGCAGGATATTCGAAAGGGCAGGGCAGTTTGAAGGGTATAGTAGTAGCTTGAACGCTGTGGTGAGTTGGAGGAGGTTAAGTTGATTAGGAAGTTCAAGCCAGTTTAGGGTGTGAAGGGAGGAGCAGTGATGAGAAGAGGATTTGGCATTTGTGGCAAATCTGGCGATTTTGTTGTAGCATAGCTCAAGTTTGGAGGTAAGAGAGGATGAAAGATTAGTTAGCAGGGGGGCACCATATAGGAGGGTAGGAAGGAGGAAGTTAGAAGAAAGGGTTAGTCTAGTGTGAGGAGAGAGGAAGTGGTTGTTTCTGTATAATAGACCTAGTTTTATGTGGTTTTTTTTTTTATGTTCAGTTGGATATGTGAATTAAATTTTAGTTCATCAATAGTGACACCAAGAAGTTTGGAGGAGGATACGATTTCGATAGAGAAGTTATTAAGGCTGGAAATTTGGAATGACTGTTTGTCGAGAGAGGAGGATTTAGAGGGAGAGAAAAGGAGCATCTTAGTTTTGTTGGCATTTAGGGAGAGGTGATTTTGTAGCATCCAGTTTTCAGTGGTTGAGAAGGCACTTTGGGTTAGGGCTTGGACGTCTCTTAGGTTAGAGGCAGAGCAGATTAATGTTGAATCATCAGCGTATTGTATGATTTTAGTGTTGGGGATGGCCTTGTCGAAGTCATTTATGAAGATATTGAATAGTAGTGGGCTGAGTGTGGAACCTTGAGGTACTCCGGTAGGTGTAGGAAGAAAAGTTGAGGTAGCTTGGCCCCATTTTACTGCTTGGGATCTGTTAGAAAGGTAGCTGGAAAACCAGGAAAGGGATTCTGAGGAAAGGTTGAGATTTGATAAGTGGTTTTTGAGGTGGGTATGAGAGATGGTATCAAAAGCTTTGGATAAATCTAGAAGGACAGTAGATACTATATTACCAGAGTCACGGGCAGAGTTAACTGAGTGCAGGAAGGAGAGAAGGGCAGTGTTAGTACTATGTCCTGGGCGGAAGCAGTGTTGGGTAGGAGAGACAAGCTTTTGCTTGGTGAGGAATGGCAGGAGTTGTAGGTGGATACATTTTTCTAGTATTTTGGATATGGGGAGAGAATGGCAATAGGGCGGAAATTTGTGACTGAACAGTTTTTGCCACCTTTGTGGAGATGTAGGATGTAAGCAGTACGCCAAAGTTTGGGTACATAGGATTCAAGTAGACCTATTGATTAGGATGCTGATGGGAAGAGCAACAGAGTCGCAGGCAATTTTTAGGAAGGCAGATGAGATGTTATCGGGGGCATTGGAGCAGGGCTTTAGTTTAAGAAGGAGTTTTTTTTATTTGGTAGGTAGATACTGGTTTTAGTTTGAAAGAGGGCGGTTGAGAACAGTTTGAGGAAGATTGAATAGTGGCTGATTGAATATGTGATTGTTGGGAAAAGTTTTAGTTAGCTCAGCAATAGAAGAGGTGAAGAAGGAATTAAATAGTGAGGCTATTTCAAGGTCGGTTTTGCTGGTATCTGGACAGGGGTTATTTTTAGTACGAGGTCTGAGGAGTGAATTGATGGAATTCCAGAATAGTTTGGGATTTCTAGCATGGTTTTCTTGAAGTTGAATGTAGTAAGATTTTTTGTTTTTAATGATTTGTTTCTTGCAAAGGTTTCTTAGCTGCTTGTATTTAAGGAGTGATTCAGGTTGTTTTTGTTTGTGGTAGGTTTTCCAGGTTTTATCTCTAAGGAGCATTACATTTTTTGTATCTTTGGTGAGCCAAGGGGAGGTTTTTGCTTTAAGTCTTATAGTTCTAGTTGGGGCTAGAGAGTTAAGGACTGTTAAGAATGTTGAATTGAAATAGTGGATGGCTTCATCTAGTGGTAGAAGTTTTAAAGGTTTCCAGTTGATTTCTTTAAGTGAGTCAGAGAAAGAAGTAGGGTTGAAGTTTGAGAGGTTTCGAGTGTGAGTGTAGAGGTGGGAGTGGGGGGGGTGGAGGAAGTAGCTCGTATGGCAAAGGCAGGGAGGTGGTCTCCTAGAGGGTCTGAACAGGTGTCAGATTTTATAACTTTGTTAGGGTGAGATACGAGAATCCAATCGAGTATGGAGCCTGGAGGATTAGCTTTGTTTGGTCTGGTAATGGAGTTAATGAGTTGGGTGAAATTAAATAAGTTGATGGTTATTGAGGGATTTGGGTTTGAGATTTTATTCCAATCAATATTTACATCACCTAAAATAAAGGTTTCAAGACTAATGTTAGAGGAAGTCCAGGATAGGATGTCTTCTAGAGTATTAGTATTGTTGCCTGGAGGAATGTAGAAACAGATGATGCAGATACTTTTATGGTTGTTAATTTTTAGTATGCCAATTATTAGTTCAGTGTTATTGAATGAAGGGATAGGGTTTGGGTAGGGAGTAATGGACAAGAGGTTGGAGTAGATTAAAGCAACACCTCCACCTCTTTTTTTAGGTCGTTCAGATCAGAGAGAATGGAATCCTGGGGGTAGGAACTCTGAGTCATGAATGTGAGGTTTTAGCCAGGTTTCAGTGATAGTTGCTATATCAGGGGAGTTATGGTAGAGCCAGGCATGGAAGTGGGATAGTTTATTTTTTAGGCTTTGGGCGTTGATGGTAAGGAATTTGAGTTGTTTGTTAGAGCATTTCTTGTGGTGGTTCCGGGGGATTGTGGGATGAAAGGTAGGACCTGGGTTGGGGTGAATGTCTCCTGCTAAGTGAATGAATATGGGATGAGGAGGGTTCTGTTTAGTTTTATAATTGAAAGGAGGCGGCTGGTGGATGTGTGGTTTGTATTTAAGGTTTAAATTTGAAGTTGGAAAAAGCTTAGTTTTCCTGAAAAGTAATGTGTAGGAAGGAATTAATGAAGCGGATATGTTGTGGTAGTGAGAGACAGGGTGGTGTTGGGGAATAAAAGGAGGAGGGAGTTAGTAGATACGAGTATGGCAAGTGATGTGGTATAGGGGAATAAGTAGGAAAAGGAAGCAAGACGGTTGAAGGAGTTTGGGAGGAAGGGGGTGGCATGATGGTGTTGTTTGGAAAGTAAGTAGAGGTAATTGGGAGGTTGAACAACAAATTAGGAGGAGTGGTTATGGAGAGGAAGGGGAAGGTTTCGGAGAGTTTGGATTGGTTGGAGGAAAGGGGTGGGAGAGATGGGGCAGAATAAAGCTAGATATGCCCGGGCGGGTGGGAATTGGGGGCAGGGTAGGGGAACGGCGTGAGCCCATAGGGCGAACGGAGCGGGCAGAGCCAGGACTGCAGGATGAGAGCAGAAAACCTATCAGAGGACTATTGAAAAATGTAGAAGGTAAGTACTGGGGACAGGGGATTAAGCAGAAAGGGGTATGAGCTACAATATTTAAAAAGAAGTATTGAGAGACCAATAAAGGGAAGGTAGGGCTTGTATGATATATTGGAGAGAAGGGAACAACAAAAACATAAGGAATAGAGGATAGTGGGAGGAGGCTGCCACCTTATGGACAAGTGCTGTAGTGCACCTGTAAATCTCCTACGGCAGATCCCAAACAGGGCTAGGTCAAGGGAAAAAGGGAACCGAGAGGAAATAAGTAAATAGTAATTAGGCTGCTGGATTTCTTGGTGGGGGAGCGTACTGAACACCTAGTCGGCTTTTAGGTACCTGTAGTATCACAGGGGGTTTAGTAGCAGAAGTACATACTTTCTTAACACCTTCTAGAAAAGGCTTAGTTTTAGTCCCATTCGAGGGTTGAAGCCGTTGAGTTTGCTGTATTGTAGTTTTGGTGTAGGCAATCCAGCGAGGAGTAGACGCAGGGCGTATTGCAGGGTGGAAAAAACTGCAGAAGAGGAGAGAAAGCAGAAGGCGAGATTGCACTTAGTAAGCAGTACAGTAGCACATTGGCACACAGTAACATACACTATTTGAGCAGGAAATAACACACACAATTGATTCAAGCAACAAGCTAGGCAGCAACTGTCATAAATAAAAAATAAAAATAAAAAAATAAGGAAAGCAACGCTGTCTATGCTATTGATATAAATTAAAATAGATAATGCAGAATAGGCTTAACACACCACTATATCAGTACAAATAGAAATTAAAGAGAGGGTTTCACAAGATGTACAACACATAAACAGTACAGTAAAATGTTTACTATGGGAAAAATTGGGAAAAAAGAACAGAAAAGCCTTAAAAGCGCGTGCAGAGGATGGCGTTTTAGATGTAGTATACTATGATCGCACTTAGCGTGCTGCAGTTAAGAGGCTAGACCTGAGTTCCTGAGGGCCGGCTCAACAAACATATGTAAGAGCTGGGATTGGCGCTTTCAGTTACAGATTGTGCAGCACACTCTCCGAGCTGAATGTCGGTGACTTAGGCTTGTTTTTGAACAAATGGATTCTACACTAACGTATAACAAGCAGTGCCTGAGATATGAGCTCTGAGCTAGCTCAGGGCATATGCAGGGATTGGCTTAAATAAGCAGTGTTGGCCAACACGCTGTGTTCTTAATGGATAAGTAAAGCAGTTATTGTTGGAAGTTAGTGATTCGCCGTCTGACCAACGCACATTGCTGGGGTGGCGTGGTTCATAATTCAGATCGGCGCACACCATAAAAGTAAAATACTCGTACATCAAATTTATGGATAGATGATGTTGTTCATAGGAAGCTGATCAGCACAAAGTCTGCCCAGGTACAGTTTAAACGATCGAACGCCGCTGAACCAATGCACATGCTAGAGTGGCGTTCTTAAATTCAATCAGTGTCCACAAAAAAAAAACATACAATATAAGAATAGAGAATGCCGCTGAACCAATGCACGTGCTAGAGTGGCGTTCTTAAATTCAATCAGTGTCCACAAAAAAACATACAATATAAGAATAGAGTTGCTAATTAAACGCTAACCAGCACAGTTCAGATATATTGCACACATTCAGGTACAAGATGGCTAATGGGCAATTCAGCCGTAATAAAAACGCTCTATAGACTAAAACTTAATTAGTAAGAAGCGAGTACCCCTATATTGGTGTTTAACAGTAAAGGCATGTATAGTCAGACAAGATTATATTTAGTAACACATTGTGCTTTTACCAATATCGATACCAAATAGACAAACAAGATGTACCTTAATTATGTTGCCGACGCTGTCCCACACTAGCACCAGGATATACAGCTGCCGAGGAGGGAGTTACTAAAGGGAACTGCGCCCTAGGGCAGGGGGGGGGGGTTATAAAGTAGAAGAGGATGTTAGGTAGGAAGGGGAGGGGCAAGGGGAAGGTGTGTACAGGTGCGGACCGGAAAGTCTGCAGTAGGGAGGGAAAGTAGAAATGCACAATACTGACTAGTGTATATGTGTAGAAATAGAAAGGATTAGAAAGGAAGGGGAGCAATAGTAATTAAGAAGAGGGTAGAGCAGGTCAGGGATGACACCGCCTAAAGTAGAAAGCAGTAGAAACCAGGGAGAGAGAGAGAGCAATAAAACCAGGGAAGATGTGACAGTAGAAAGAAATACAGTAAGATTAGTAGCAGGAGGTAGAGCCAGGACTGCAGGATAAGAGCAGAAAACCTATCAGAGGACTATTGAAAAATGTAGATGGTAAGTACTGGGGACAGGGGATTAAGCAGAAAGGGGTATGAGCTACAATATTTAAAAAGAAGTATTGAGAGACCAATAAAGGGAAGGTAGAGCTTGTATGATATATTGGAGAGAAGGGAACAACAAAAACATAAGGAATAGAGGCTAGTGGGAGGAGGCTGCCACCTTATGGACAAGTGCTGTAGTGCACCTGTAGATCCCCTACGGCAGATCCCAAACAGGGCTAGGTCGAGAGAAAAAGGGAACAGAGAGGAAATAAGTAAATAGTAAGTAGGCTGCTGGATTTCCTGGTGGGGGGGCATACTGAACACCTAGTCGGCTTTTAGGTACCTGTAGTAACACAGGAGTTTAGTAGCAGAAGTACATACTTAACACCTTCTAGAAAAGGCTTAGTTTTAGTCCCATTCGAGGGTTGAAGCCGTTTAGTTTGCTATATTGTAGTTTGGGTGTAGGCAATCCAACCAGGAGTAGACGCAGGGGGGGTATTGCAGGGTGGAAAAAAACTGCAGAAGAGGAGAGAAAGCAGAAGGAGAGATTGCACTTAGTAAGCAGTACAGTAGCACATTGGCACACAGTAACATACACTATTTGAGCAGGAAATAAAACCCACAATTGATTCAAGCAACAAGCTAGGCAGGAACTGTCATAAAAAAATAAATAAATAAAAATAAGGAAAGCAACGCTGTCTATGCTATTGATATAAATTAAAATAGATAATGCAGAATAGGCTTAACACACCACTATATCAGTACTGATAGAAATTAGAGAGGGTTTCACAAGATGTACAACACACAAACAGTACAGTAAAATGTTTACTATGGGAAAAATTGGGAAAAAAAGAACAGAAAAGCCTTAAAAGCACGTGCAGAGGATGGCATTTTAGATGTAGTATACCATGATCGCACTTAGCGTGCTGCAGTTAAGAGGCTAGACCTGAGTTCCTGAGGGCCGGCTCGACAAACACATATGTAAGAGCTGGGATTGGCGCTTTCAGTTACAGATTGCGCAGCACACTCTCCGAGCTGAATGTAGGTGGCTTAGGCTTATTTTTGAACAAATGGATTCGACACTAACGTATAACAAGCAGTGCCTGAGATATGAGCTCTGAGCTAGCTTGGGACATGTGCAGGGATTGGTTTAAATAAGCAGTGTTGGCCAACACGCTGTGTTCTTAATGGATAAGTAACGCAGTTATTGTTGGAAGTTAGTGATTCGCCGTCTGACCAGCGCACATTTCTGGGGTGGCGTGGTTCATAATTCAGATCAGCGCACACCAGAAAAGTAAAATACTTGTACTTCAAATTTATGGATAGATGATGATGTTCATAGGAAGCTGATCAGCACAAAGTCTGCCCAGGTACAGTTTAAACGACCGAACGCCGCTGAACCAATGCACGTGCTAGAGTGGCGTTCTTAAATTCAATCAGTGTCCACAAAATAACATACAATATAAGAATAGACTTGCTAATTAAACGCTAACCAGCACAGTTCAGATATATTGCACACATTCAGGTACAAGATGGCTAATGGACAATTCAGCCGTAATAAAAACACTCTATAGACTAAAACTTAATTAGTAAGAAGTGAGTACCCCTATATTGGTGTTTAACAGTAAAGGCATGTATAGTCAGACAAGATTATATTTAGTAACACATTGTGCTTTTACCAATATCGATACCAAATAGACAAACAAGATATACCTTAATTATGTTGCCGACGCTGTCCCACACTAGCACCAGGATATACAGCTGCCGAGGAGGGAGTTACTAAAGGGAACTGTGCCCTAGGGCAGGGGGGGTTTATAAAGTAGAAGAGGATGTTAGGTAGGAAGGGGAGGGGCAAGGGGAAGGTGTGTACAGGTGCGGACCGGAAAGTCTGCAGTAGGGAGGGAAAGTAGAAATGCACAATACTGACTAGTGTATATGTATAGAAATAGAAAGGATTAGAAAGGAAGGGGAGCAATAGTAATTAAGAAGAGAGTAGAGCAGGTCAGGGATGACGCTGCCTAAAGTAGAAAGCATTAGAAACCAGGGAGAAAGAGAGAGCAATAAAGCCAGGGAAGATTTGACAGTAGAAAGAAATACAGTAAGATTAGTAGCAAGAGGTAGAGCCAGGACTGCAGGATGAGAGCAGAAAACCTATCAGAGGACTATTAAAAAATGTAGAAGGTAAGTACTGGGGACAGGGAATTAAGCAGAAAGGGGTGAGCCACAATATTTAAAAAGAAGTATTGAGAGACCAATAAAGGGAAGGTAGAGCTTGTATGATATATTGGAGAGAAGGGAACAACAAAAACATAAGGAATAGAGGATAGTGGGAGGAGAGTGCCACCTTATGGACAAGTGCTATAGTGCACCTGTAAATCCCCTACGGCAGATCCCAAACAGGGCTAGGTCGAGGGAAAAAGGGAACAGAGAAGAAATAAGTAAATAGTAAGTAGGCTGCTGGATTTCCTGGTGGGAGAGCGTACTGAGCACCTAGTCGGCTTTTAGGTACCTGTAGTAACACAGGGATTTAGTAGCAGAAGTACATACTTTCTTAACACCTTCTAGAAAAGGCTTAGTTTTAGTCCCATTCGAGGGTTGAAGCCGTTGAGTTTGCTATATTGTAGGTTGGGTGTAAGCAATCCAACCAGGAGTAGACGCAGGGGGTATTGCAGGGTGGAAAAAAACTTAATTATGTTGCCAACGCTGTCCCACACTAGCACCAGGATATGCAGCTGCCGAGGAGGGAGTTACTAAAGGGCACTATCCGTTGTCGGTATATTTTCACCTCTAAATATTTCGGTTCTCTGTTTAATTATCCAGAAATGTCATCTGTTAGCTGTCCGTCTACCGTGATTCCGAAAAAATGCAAAGATAAAGACAGAGACATGCCGCCAAGGTCCAAAACTGCTGACGACGCTTCTCCTAAGCCCACTCGCCAGTTTGCCGGTACTCAGTGAGGCGGTTTCGCAGCCCCTGATACCTGCTACGTCTGATTCGCAGGCCTCTACTGAGACCCATTTGGAGTCCAGTATGCTGTGAGATGCTTCAACTATGGAACCCCGCAGATGTCTCTACCTTGGATGGGTCCTGAGCCGCTGTGCAGGCACTGGCTTCTGAGGGTGTATTCAGGCCTACGAGCTTGTATATTAAACCAACACCATCTTCTTTACTTAGGCCTAAATCTCAAACCATGTCTAAAAAACTGACGCCCAGGCCACATGCTCAGGCCTCTATGCCTAAAAAACAAATGATAAGAATGGCTGAAGATCTAATAACTCTAATCAGGGGTAGCCAAACCCCCCCCCCCCCTTCTAAGAAGCCTAGGACTGAAGTTGATTATGAATCTTCTGACCAGGATTCTGTTTTTTCTGATTCTTCTGATGATTTGGATTTGCCCTTATCTACTTGTGAAGATTCTGATGCAGAGGACTCCATTCCCTCTGCTTCTCCTCCTGAAGATTTTTTTTTGGGGGAAACCTTCCATACTCTAAGGGAGTATTTCCACTGGGAAAGCCAGGATTTTTCTGATTCAAATAAGAGGCTTAGGGATTTCCTTCTCCTACCTCAGCATAGGCCTTTAGCTATTCCTCCTGTACTAGACATTGTTGATGGCACTTTTTCGGAGTCTAGTTTGGCCCCTGATTCCTTGCCTCCTGTTCCCAGAAAACCTGACAGATACTACAGGGTCCCTGAGTCCCACAAGTTCCTTTTTAAAAATCTTATTGCGGCTCCAGAGACTATTTCACAGGGGCCCAAGGGCATTAAGGATTCTACTGCTAAAAATCTTACCCCTTCTGATAGACTCCAGGGCACTGGATAGATGGGGTAAGAAGGTTTACACTTCTGCAACCTTGGCCATTAGGGCTTTAAACTGCCAATTTCTTATGTTAAAGTATCAGCAACATGTTATTGGATTGCTTAAACAGAAAATGATGTTGATTCCTGACTGTGTGGAAAATAAAGAATTACAGGATTTATTGCATTCTGCTGAACAAGTTGGAAAACATACTTTGCCAATGTGGTTTTGATTCATTAGAGGCCTCTTGCAGGGCTGCTGTTACTTGGTCTGTGCTCAAAAGGCATGCTTGGCTTAAGGAGCAATCTTTGCCTGAACATGTTAAAGCTAAATTGTTGGATGCTCCCTTAAATCAGGACTGCCTGTTTGGCAACAAGGCTGAGGAAGTTCTTAAAAAGATGGAAGATAAAGCTAAATCTATGCAAACTGTTAAGGATTTCTTACAAGTTCAGTCTCCTAGATTTAGTAGGCACTGGCCCTCTAAGAATTGGTCCTTTCCAGCTCCTTCCAGGTCTTCTCAAGCCCAAACCCAGACACAGCAAAAACCCCAGGTTTCAGTCCCGGGGGGACACAGTACTAAGCAGTGGGGGGCCTCCACTTCCAAATCTGGGAATAATAAGACTTCCCCCTATGGTAAACATTCTCAATGACTGCCTTTTAAAATTTCCAAGCACTTATCAACTGACTGCCCTTTTACGAGAAAGATTGCTCTTCATTCAAAGAATTGGAAACTCATTACCCAGGACAATTGGCTTTTAAATAGTGTCCCAGGGATACAGATTTCACTTCCACACGTTGCCAACACCAAGCTGTTGGCTGGACCTACCCCCAAATCAGTGGGCAGAGGCCCAAAAACAAGTACTTTCTCTCTTAAGCATGGGGGCTATTCATCTGGTACCAGAAGAGGAAAAGGGACAAGGTTTCCACTCGAGACTTTTCCTGGTACCCAGAAAAGACAATTCATGGCGTCCTATCCTGGACCTGTGTACTCTAAACACCTTTTTGGAGATTCCAAAATTCAAGATGCCGACTCTTCAATTACTACCTATGCTAGGCAAAGATGCCTGGTTGGCAACACTAGATTAAAAAGAAGCATACCTGCATATCCCAATCAGGGAATCTTACCGAAGATACCTACGCTTCAAAGCAGGCTACATGCACTTATCAGTTCTCTGCACTGCCTTTTGGCTTATCTACTGTGCCCAGGGTATTCACAAAGTGCCTAGCTCCAGTTATTGCATTTTGCAGGCAAATATTCAAATATACCCATACTTGGACGATTGTCTAATTCAGGCAGAAAGCCAGGACATACTTTTGAATCATCTGGCCTTTGTACAAAGGGTTCTAACTTGTCTAGGGTACACCATAAAATAAATCACACCTGGTACCCTGTCAGCAAATTATATTCCTGGGAGCAAGCTTGAATACAACTTCCCAGATGGCTTATCTCACGCCAGAGAAACAAATTCATTTGACAACCTACTTCAAACAAGTGGCCACAAAACCCTGCTATCTGCAAGACAAATACTGCAAGCTTTGGGGTTCATGGTCTCCTGCATTCTTCTAATTCCATATGCAAGACTGCATATGAGGAAACTACAGTGGTATCTAAAAAGCCTATGGTGTCAACATTCTCAGGATCTAGAAGCAATGATTCCTGTCATACCTTGCCTACGCCTAGAGTTCCTTTGGTGGGCAGACACCTGCCACCAAAATAAAGGGCTACCTTTCACACCACCCCCTGCCGCCCAAGCCCTAACAAAAGATGCATCAGACTATGCATGGGGGGCTCACCTGGCAGGGAAGTGCATTCAGGGCAAATGGAGCCCAAGTGAAATGCACCTCTGCATATCAATCAAAAAGAAATGTTAGCTGTACAGAATGCTCTGACAGCCTTCAAGGACCACATTCTTCCAGGACAACTAATGGTAAAGACGGACAAACACCACTGTTATGTGGTACATAAACAAGCAGGGGGGGTACACATTCTTACCCCCTCTGCAGACTAGCAGTGGCATTGTGGAACACAGCCTTGAGCTACCAAGTGCACCTACAAGCTGAATTCCTGCAAGGAAAATTAAATACACTGGCAGATGGACTAAGCAGAAACTTCATGGACCCACACGAGTGGAAACTGGAACCAAGGATTTTAACATGTTGACAAGCAAATGGGGGAGCCCAGATATAGACCTGTTTGCCTCTCCCCAGAACTACCAATTGGACAAATTTTGCACAAGGACTCCACATAAACAAGCCTGGAAATTGGATGCTCTGTCCTTCAGCTGGAAAAACCTTTCAGTCTGTGCCTTCTCCCCTCTGCCTCTGCTCTCCAAAGTACTACGAAAAATCAAACAGGACAAACCAAGGATGATTTTGATTGCTCCACACTGGCCACACCAACACTGGTACCCCGTCCTGCGCAGTGTATCACAGTTATCCCCATGGCACCTGCCCCAGACTCCTTTCCTGTTGTCTCAGCAGGAGAACCAGATTCTGCACCCTCAGCTTCTAACTTTGAACCTTGCAGCCTGGCTAATTACATAATTTCTCCTTTACCATCCCTCAGTAAATCTGTGATGGATATCATTTTAGAAGCAAGGAGGCCTAGTACTAGAAAATCTTATGCTGAAACATGGAAAAGATTCTGTGCCTGGAACCAATCTCAAGGGATGAGCATAGTAGCGCCCAGTTTACCTCAGATTTTACAATACTTAACTGAGATGCTTCACAAGGGCCTGTCTTTTTCCTCCATTAAAATCCACGCTTCAGCCATTTCAGCTCATTATACACAGAACCTCCCCTCTTCTCTCATCCACTGCTCAAGCAGTTCCTCAGAGGGGCCAAAAATATGAGACCACCCAGGAGAGCTCCAATCCCAGCTTGGGACCTTAACTTTGTTTTGGAGGAACTCACTCTACTTCATTTCAAGCCAGCTGCTACTGCAGACTTAAAATTTCTTTCTTGGAAAACAGGTTTCCTTTTAGCAATCACTTCAGCTAGAAAGGTATCTAAATTACAGGCCCTTATGGCAATGGAGCCTTTCATCATCTTTCATTCGGGCAGGGTGTCCCTCAGAACCAATCCATCCTCATGCTCAAGGTGGTATCCAATGTGGCTCTTAATCAGTCCATTCATGTGCCCAACCTTCTTTCCCAATCCACATTACAAATGGGAATGGATATTGCATTCTTTAGATGTGCACAGACAACTTAGATTCTACTTGGACAGGACTAAACCTCAAAGGAAATCTGAACAACTGCTGATGGCATTTGCTGCAGGGGCAGAGGGGAAGGCTATTTCAGAGCAAACCATTTCTAAATGGATAGGCCATTGCATTCATTTCTGCTATAAGCACCATGGAAAACCTATCCCCCAGGGGATCAGACCTCACTCCACCAGGGCTGCATCTACCTCTACAGCCTTTCTCAGAGGTGTCCCTACCAGGGACATCCTAGAAGCTGCCACGTGGAGTTCTGTACATATTTTCACCAAGCATTATCATTTGCCAATTTTCTCTAAATCCAGAGCTGGCTTTGCCCTGCAGTCTTGCAGGGCCTTATAGCTGGTCCTAATGCTATCTAAATTCCTCCTCCCAACCATAGCTTTGGGAATCTACCCAAATGTAATGACTGCAAAGGTGAAACACGAATAACATAGTGCAGTTGTGTACACTTAACATAAATGTAGATGTGCAAGTGTATTCACTGTTGCAGTCCTGGTTACCGTCCCTCCAGCCCCCTAACTTCTTTTGGCTATACCTCTACTTTCCTTTACTATGCTTAAAAGCCTTTTTGGTGTATTTGCTTTTTTGTTGGAGGTATATCATTGTGCTTTTATATTTACTTGCTTCCCTTTACGGGGGCACCTGACATCTGGGGCAAGAAAAACTGATGTAATGGTGTCTGCTGCAGACTTTATACCCCTGACTACCTGACGTCACAGAAGATGAGACAACAACTGAGACAGGACCCAAGACTTTGATAATCAGGCCAACTGAGGGCTACTGCAAGCAGATAACCCAAACGTGATGACCGCAATAGTGAATACACTCGAACATCTACATTTATGTTAAGTGTACACAACTGTACTTTTTGTTCCAGGGGCTTAGGGTAAAGCTGTTTCAAAACAAACCATCTCCAAATGGATTGCTCATTGTATTCACTTTTGTTACCTGCAGCATGGGAAGGTTCCCCCTCAAGGTATTAGGACCCATTCTACTAGAGCAGCCTCTACCTCTGCAGCCTTTCTGAGAGGTGTGCTTACTAAGGACATTCTAGAAGCAGCTACTTGGTCCTTCTGTCCATACTTTCACAAAGCATTACAATCTACCTTTGTTTTCTAAATTCAGGGCTGATTTTGCCTCTACAGTTTTGCAGGGCCTCCTTAACCACCCGTAATCTGTGATCCTTCCTCCCCGCTTTGTCTTCTTACTGGGCTTTGAGAATCAACCCATATGTGAGGACTGCAACAGTGGAACAAGAAGAACATAGTACAGTTGTGTACACTTACCATAAATGTAGATGTTCGAGTGTATTCACTGTTGCAGTCCTGGTTTCCCACCCTCCATTCCCCCTTTTTTCTTAAACTGTAGAGGCAAAATCAGCCCTGGATTTAGAAAACAAAGGTAGATTGTAATGCTTTGTGAAGGTATGGACAGAAGACCAAGTAGCTGCTTCTAGAATGTCCTGTTCTGATTCCTCTTCTGATCAGGAATATTCTCTTCCTCCCTATGAGGATTCTGATGCTGAAGAATCTATACCTTCAGCTTCTCCTCCAGAGGACTATTCTTTTGGGGAAACCTTGCATACCATGAGGGAGCATTTCCACTGGGAGAGCCAAGATTTTTCAGAATCTAAAAAGAGGCTCAGGGATTTCCTTTTACTACCTCAACACAGGCCACTAGCCATTCCACCTGTTAGATATTGTAAATGATGTGTTTTCGGAGTCTAGTCTTACCCCTGACTCCTTACCTCCAGCTCCTGTTAAGCCAGACAGATATTACAGGATTCCTGACTCTCATAAATTCCTTTTTAAAAACCCTGCTGCAGACCCAGAAACTTTTTCACAGGGTCCCGAAGGAGTTGAGGTTTCCGCTGCAAAAAGCCCTTCCCCCTCTGACAGAGATTCTAGGGCACAGGATAGATGGGGAAAAAAAGGTTTACACATCTGCTACCTTGGCTATAAGGGACTTAAACTGTCAGTTTCATATGCTCAAATATCAGCAACATGTCATGGCATTGCTTAAACAGAAAATGTTATTAAACTCTGAATGTGCAGAAAACTGGGAAATGCAGGATTTATTGCATGCAGCTGAACAAGTTGGAAAGCATACTTTGCAGTGTGGTTTTGATTCTTTGGAGGCCTCCTGCAGGGCCGCAGTTACGGGTTCTGTAATTAGGAGGCATGCTTGGTTAAAGGAACAAAATCTGCCTGATCATGTCAAATGCATCTTTACAGCATGAAACTTTGTTTGGTGTTAAGGCAGAGGAGGTGTTAAAGAAAATGGAGAACAAAGCTAAATCTATGCAAACTGTCAAAGATTTTTTACAAGTACAGCCACCCTAGGTCTAGTAGACACTGGCCTATAAAGAATTGGTCCTTTCCTGTGTCAGACAGACCTCAAAGGGGCAAATCCAGATGCCCTAGAGGCAGATCCCAGGTGCAAGCTTCATACAGGTCAAAGCAGTGGGGTGCTTCTACCTCCAAAGTTGGAGAAGACAAATCACAACCATACAGGAAACAGTCCCAATGACTTCCCCCTGCCTGCACCAAGCACTTCACTCCTGGCAAAACCCTTAGGGGGAAAATTAGTACTTTTTTTCTCAAAATTGGCACATTATAACCCAGGACAAGTGGGTTCTAAATATCGTGTCACAAGGGTACAAGTTTCACTTCCATACCCTGCCAAAGGCAAACGGCTGGCCAGACCTGCCAAAAAATCAATGGGCACAGGCACAAAAACAAGTCTCATCCATCATGGACATGGGGGCCATTCAACAAGTACCAGAGCAAGAGCAGGGACAAGGATTTTACTCGACTGTTCTTGGTACCCAGAAAGGACAAGACCTGGAGACCAATACTGGACCTATCTATTCTGAACACATTCCTGGATATACCAAAATTCAAGATGATGACTTTGCAGCAGCTTCTGCCCATGCTGGGCAAAAACGATTGGCTGGTGACTCTAGACCTAAAAGAGGCATACCTGCATGTCCCAATGAGACAGTTATGCAGAAGATACCTCATATTCAAGGCTGGCTCAATGCATTACCGATTCTCTGCAGTACCCTTTGGCTTATCTACTGTGCCCAGGGTCTTTACAAAGTGCCTGGCACCAGTAATTGCATTCTGCAGACAAAGAGGAATACAAATATATCCTTACTTGGACGACTGTGTATTTCGAGCAGAGAACAAGGACATTCTTCTACAGCATCTGGCATTTGTGTAAATACTTCTAACATGCCTAGGGTACACAGTCAATGAACAGAAATCAAAACTAGTACCCTCTCAAGCGATAATATTCCTGGGTGCAAGCTTAAATACATCTGCCCATCGGCTTATCTCAAAATGTTGGCAACAAAGGCCCAGCTTTCTGCAAGTAAAATTCTGCAGGCTTTGAGCTTCATGGCATCCTGCATCCTACTAATTCCATATGCAAGACTGCATATGAGGAAACTTCAGTGGTACCTAAAAAGTGTTTGGACTCAACATTGCCACAGCCTGGAAACAATGATTATTCTCCTTCCCTGCCTACAACAGGAGTTTCGATGGAGGGCAAAGGCTTGTCACCAAAACAAGGGACAGCCATTCACATTACGCCCAGCCAGGCAGACACTAACAACGGATGCATCAGATTATGTCTAGGGGGCCCACATGTCTGGAAGATGCATTCAGGGCACATGGTCGTCAACCCAAATGCATCTACATATCAATGAAAAAGAGATGCTAGCTGTTCAGAATGCCCTGACAGCCTTCAAGGACCTACTTCATCCGGGACAACTACTGATAAAGAAAGACAACACCACAGTCATGTGGTATATAAACAAGCAGAGGGGCACACATTCTTACCCCCTTTGCAGACTAGCCATGACTTTGTGGGACACAACATTAACTTACCAAGTACATCTGCAGGCACAATTCCTGCCAGGAAGAAAAAATACTCTGGCAGACGAACTAAGCAGAAACCTCATGGATCCCCACGAGTTGCAGCTGGATCCACAAGTCTTCAGCATGATAACAAGGAAATGGGGATGCCTGGACATAGATCTATTTGCCTCCTCTCACAACTACCAACTAAAAAGATTCTGCACAAGGACTTATCACAGACAAGCATGGAAAGTGGACGCCCTATCTTTCAGCTGGAAAAACCTCTCAGTGTATGCCTTTCCCCCTCTGCCTCTCCTCCCCAAGGTACTCCTAAAGGTCAGACAGGAAAAGCCAAAAATGATACTGATTGCCCCAGACTGGCCACGCCAGTACTGGTTTCCAATCCTAAAGAACTTGTCTCAATGCCCAGCTTGGACCTTACCTCAAATACCTCATCTACTGTCCCAGCAAAAAAATCAGATCCTGCACAGCCAACTCAGGACTTTAAACCTGGCAGCATGGCGGATAATGTAGCCATACAAAAACACCTCTCAGTAAAGCTGTGATGGATGTCATTTTGTAGGCCAGAAGGCCTAGTACTAAAAAATCTTATGCTGGAAAATGGAAGAGATTCTGTTCTTGGAACCAGGCACAAGGAACTGATACAGCTGTGCCAAATATTCCTCAGATTTTGCAATACTTAACTGAGATGCTGGACAAAGGCCTATCTTTTTCTTCTATTAAAATTCACGCCTCTGCCATTTCGGCTCATTACAATACAGAGCCACCAATCTTTTCTCATCCCTTATTAAAACAGTACCTCAGAGGAGCTAAAATGTAAGGCCTCCAAGGAGATCACCAATGCCTGCATGGGACCTCAACTATGTCTTGGAAAAACTCACCCTGCCTCCTTTTGAACCAGCTGTTACTGCTGATAAAAAGTTTTTATCTTGGAAAACAGCTCTGCTCCTAGCAATAACTTCTGCAAGATGAGTTTCAGAGCTACAGGCGTTCATGGCTGTGGAGCCTTTTGTCATTTTTTATCCAGACAGGGTCTCTCTGAGGACAAACCCAACATTTATGCCTTAGATGGTGTCCAGTGTGGCTCTGAAACTCATCTGCCAACTTTTTTATCCAATCGCAGAAGAAGAGAGATTTTCTGCATCTTTTGGATGCACAGACAGCTTAGATTCTACTTGGAGCAGAGCTGTTTTCCAAGATAGTGGTATATGCTGCAAGATCACAAGGAAAGGCTATCTCAAAGCAGACTGTTTCAAAGTGGATAGGCCACTGCATTCATTTCTGCTACTTACACCATGGCAAGCCAGTGTCTAAGGTCATTAGGCCACATTCAGCCAGAGCTACAGCCACTTCAGCAGCCTTTCTCAGGGGAGTACCAACCAAGGACACTTTAGAGGCTGCTACTTGGAGTTCAGTGCACACCTTTACAAAGCACCATCATCTGCCACTCTACTCTAAATCCAGGGCAGGCTTTGCCACTGCAGTTCTGCAGGGCCTCATAGCCGCTCCTAATGCTGTTTAGCTCCAGCCTCCCATCCATAGCTTTGGGACTCTACCCAAATGACTGCAACAGTGAAACACTAAGAACATAGTACAGTTTTGTACACTTAGCATAAATGTAGATGTTAGAGTGTATTCAATGTTGCAGTCCAGGTTACCCACCCGTCATCCCCCTTTCTTCTGATGGCACCTATCTTTCCTTCTCTGATTTATACAACCTATGTGGTGTATTTGCTTGTAGATGAAGGTAAAGTTTATATTGGTGCATGTATTTATATATACATACATTTTGCCTACCCTTTTAGGGGGCACCTGACATCTGGGGCAAGAAAAACTAAAGAAAATGGCGTCGGCCGCATCTTTTATACCCCTGATGACCTGATATCAGGGAAGGGGCGACAGCAGCCGATGCAGGACCCAGGACTTTGGAATTCAGGCCGACTGAGGGCAACCTGCCAGCAGGATTACCCAAATGTAATGATTGCAACAGTGAAATACACTCTAACATCTACATTTATGGTAAGTGTACACAACTGTACTTTTCTGCACTGTAATAAGAGTTGTCATATTTCAATTCAAACAAGTAACCCTAGCTCTCCACTTCTGACGTTTGTACCCGAATCGCTGATCACACCTTAAGCGTAGATTTAATCTTAGCCTCTGCTCTTATTTTTGTCCTTGGGTGTTCTGCATCATTCATTCTCCAGACTTTGTGCAAGGTTCTTTCAGTCACAACATGTAAATTATTTTTTGTAAGCTGTTTGAAATTTGCAGGCGAGTCCTGTATTTTTACTTAATCACAAAATAACTGCTCCCTTACAGTAGCCTGTTTAGAGGCAATTACAGATTTATCCATTTTAAGTATGTTTATTCTTGTGATACTGTTAAGACTGAGGAAATTGCTGATTGGAAATGTTAATTATTATTGTCTTTTCTTAGTCTTCACTTAGCAAACTGCAGTCATTTCTTTGTTTTATTGCAAGTGGTAAGTACTAAACAAGGGTTCCTTACTCTTAAGCCTGGTTGTGATTCACTGGAAATTGTAACTACTTTCTACTGTTCCCATGTGTCGTCGACATAAGGCTATCACTTTTCTTTTCCAGTGGAAGTAGGTGAGATGATTAATTCTTGCCTTGGAAAAGGCCTTTGGTTATGTTCATTCACCTGTAACATAACAAGGAAGTTAGGAATGTTCTAATGAGCTTAAAAATTTTGTACTGACATTACTCTCTGATAAGATCTGACGTTAACAGTAAATTTCAGTGTTACATACTTTGCCAGTATGAGGAAGTAAATATAACAGTCATTTCTTTCAAACAATTTCTAGCCCCACTAGAATCAACAAACACAGCAATAAGGAAAGCATCTTAGACTGGATCTTAATAAATAACAAACCACATTTATACAAATCAGGCACCCAACCCCCCAGAGGCCATGAGCGATCACCTGCTAACCTACATAATGAGAAGTAGAGAAGACCTGCCCCACCAAACCACCTTTAAAACTCTCCTGTCCAAAAACAACTTTAACCTAAATAGTTTCCTATCTGATTTAAGCTCTTTTAAATGGGACAATCTTAAACTACTCCCTCTTGACCAAACAGTTTCTTATTTTAACACCAGATTCCTAGCGATTCTAGACAACTGTGCTCCCACACGTAGAATCAGAACCAAAAACAAAATAGCTCCATGGCTTACCAACACTACCAGACAAAAACTAATAGCCAGAAATGCAGCATGGACCTCTTGGAGGTCCACTAAATCCCCTCAAGCCCACCAGCTATTTAAACAATTAAGAAACAAAGCTAAAAGATCCATCCTTCAAGACGAGCAAAGCTACTATGTCAACTTGCAGCAAAAACACCAAAATCACCCTCAAAAATTTTGGTCAGGTGTGAATAAAGTACTACACGCAGGAAAATCTGCTACCCCCACCCCATCGACAACTTTACACCTACCCCTTGATTCTGTAGCTAAGACCATTAACACTTTCTTCACCGAAACTGTAAAATCCCTAGCTAATAATCTACATCCCTCCTCCTTGACTACTAGCACAGCTATTCAGGAGACCCACCCCCCCTTAAAATTCGACTACATCCCTACAGACTATATCAAATCATTACTAAAAAAAATTAAAACCTACCTCTCTGGCAGCAGACCAACTTCCCGCAGAGTTTCTACAAAAAGCTGCCAACATAATAGCTTATCCAATCTCCATCTTAATCAATCGTTCTATCCAGGAATCCTACATTCCACCCATTTGGAAAATAGCTCATATTATTCCACTTCATAAAGGGGGAAACTCCATTGAACTCTCCAACTTCAGACCTATCGCCATACTATCTCCCCTAGCCAAAATATTAGAGAAATGCATACAAAAACAACTTCTTAACCACCTGACACACAATAATCTCCTAGCACCATCCCAGCACGGTTTCAGACCAGCCCACAGTACTACCACTGCCCTTCTCACATTCTCTCACAAAATAAATCTAAACCGCAGTCAAAACCTGCTTTCCTCTGCCCTCTTCCTTGATTTGTCAAAAGCATTTGGCATGGTTAACCACAACCTACTCTTAGACTCTCTCAAATCCCTGTCGATAGACAACCCAGCAATCAACTGGTTCCACTCTTACACGGCAGGCAGAAAGCAGTCCAGTGGAAAGAGCATCTATCCCCTCTTTTACCAGTCACTATAGGTGTAACTCAGGGTTCTATTCTTGGACCCCTCCTTTTCTCTATTTTCATAAATGACCTGCCCAAAGCTATCCCTCATGCTACTACTATACAGTACGCAGACGACGCCACACTAATCTGCTCTGCTGCAACTCCCATAGAATTACTATCCCTATCCCAAACAACCTTCAACAAAGTAGAGAACTGGCTTAATAATCGTCAGCTCTTATTGAACCCAAACAAAACCAAAGTTCTACTATTCTCCCCCACCCGGAAGATTGCACCTCCATTTTCAGTCTCTTCTCATAATGGCACCATAATCTCTCCAAAACCAACTATAAAGCTGCTAGGTATAGTCTTTGATAATAATCTAAACTACAATGCCCATATAGACAAAACTATAAAAACATTAAACAAAAAAAAATAGGCTCCATGTATAGAATTAAGAAATTTCTAACCCCAACTGCCAGAACAGCCATAGCTCATACACATCTTCTGTCATCCCTCCTCTATGCCTCACCCATCTTCACTAACTTATCCAAATCAAATCTCAACAAACTCACACAATGTTACAACAATATAACAAGATTTGCCTCAGGCTTAGAATACAGAACTCACCACTGCCATAATCTTCAAAAATTAGGTTGGCCAGAGCTACCCAACCAAATCTATTATAACCAACTCATAGTAACTCATAAAATCCTCCACTATCCTATCCACACCCCCAGTCTAGCCAATATCATTACCCCGTACTTCAACCTAGCATCCCTTCGCTCTTCCAGCAGAATGCTCGTACAACCTACCAAAGCCAACAACTCAGCCGGTGATTCCTTATTCTCTAACACTGCTGGCAAAAAAATGGAGCTCCCTTCCTGCTGAACTCACCACCAATTGTTCCTTGCCTCACTTCAAAATAACACTAAAGACACGCATGCACAATAACTGGCTATGTCCTTGTCTAAACCCTGACTAAAACCCAATTTACTCAGTCTGAGTTACTTCACTGACTTGAGTTTCCACCAAAGCTCGTCTCAGTCTTAATTAGGCTTAGTCAAACCCAACGTCACTGATATAATCCATTTCCATCTTAGCTATCTAAGGTAATTCCCCTTTTCTCTCCGTACCCTCCTTCAATTTATTTTTCTTCCACCCCTTTATTATCTCTAGCTTCCATCATCTGAACTGCTACTTCCTTTCTCAGCCTCTGCTGCCTTCTACCAAACCTACCTTTCTCTTACCTCATTCTTCCTCTTTCTTTGTAAACAACCTTCCTTTTCCTGTCTTCTCTTCCTACACCCTCATTTCTCTAATATGTTCTTTTTCCCCTTTATTGCTTCCTCCATCTCCCACTTTTTTGACTTCTCTTATCAATTTAAACCTTACTTCGAAACTTTCTTCATTATGGAACCTATTTGTAGTTGACTTCTGATATCTGTTAAATTGATCAATATTTCTGTAAATATTACCTTACTTTGAACATTCTCTTAAATTTGTAACCTTTTTGCATTTTTCTTTTGATTTTTGTTAAATTGCTAATATTACTGCATACATCATGTTAAATGTTTTATTTTGGAGCTTTTCTCCCCGGCCTCCGCTGAAAATGGACATGTATCCAGTCTGACTTTCCCGGTTAACAAATGTAAAATAAAATAAATAAAATAAATTTCTTTCGGATTTTCCAGAATGTAGTTAGTACTATATACTTAAAAATGTTTATCTTCACTGTTTTCATCTGACTAATAATTTTAAAGAAATATGCGGTATTTTATTTTTGTTCCTCACTTGCTTGCCCCTTAGCTGACCATCGGCTGCCCAGCTACACCATTTTTCTTAGTACTGTCCCCCAAACCAGAAGTGTCCATGTTAAGTTGTCTATCTCGCCTTCATTCTTGCTGGTTGGGTTCGAAGCCGATCCTCGGCTCCGACTCGGCCATCTACTAAAGCTCGAGAGCTATTTACTGGCTCGAGGCCTCCCCTATTTCCACAATGCTTGGCGCTAGATACCCAGATCTCTTTTGCCACTTCAGCTATGAGGTTGCGCTTTTACTGGCTCAGGTCGTATTAATCCTTTTTTTTGTATTACTAGCTAATATTTACCTTGTATTTTTCTTAGATATAGATGGTCTTTCTCTTGTAGTGTAGTTGGACTGTGTATCCCCTAGTTTGTCCCACTAAGGAAACTCGTTTTCTGTTAGAGAGTTTCTACCCTTCCCCTTGTTTCTCTCTATTAGTGGCTAACCCCACCCTTGTTGTACCTATAGGAGTAGTGTTTAGCCTTGTAGTATTTGTATATTTTTATTCAGGATAGTTGTGTGTGTGATAGTTTTGTGGTTATTATTGTTAGCTTAACTAGTGCAGGTGTGTGTTTGTGTGCCTTGTTTAAGCACTAGTTTAATTTTTCTCTCTTTAGTATCCCCGGGCCAGTATGTCCAAGGATTCTAAAGTTTCAGGCTTCAAGAAGTGTGACTCGTGCTGTCAGAAGATGTCTCTGACAGATGGTCACACTTCTTGTGTTTATTGCTTGGGTTCCCTACACCTGCAGGACTCCTGCTTAGTCTGTCATGCCTTCAGTCCAAGAGTCCTGCAGGAGCGTAGGAACAAGCTTATTTTGAGAGGCTTACTTAAGCCAGAGGGATCCCTGGTGAAGCCTCAGTCGGGGAAATCCTCAAAGCCCGCCAAGCCGTCGGCTCCCAGTTCAGAGCAGTCACCGGGCGGAGCATCTGCCTCCTCTTCAGCTCCGGCTGGAGCCGACATCCCTAGACCTCAATCGGCTCCGACTTTAGTGTTGGAGCCGTCGTTGGGCCGAAAACGTTCTAGGTCCCCTTCCCTAGAATCGGTCAGTTCGGCTCCGAGGTCACCATTGCTTCAGTCGGAACGAAGTCATTGGCCCCACTACTCTTGGTCTTCCAGGTTATCCGATCATGACTTGGACAGGATGGTCAGTAGACTCCTTAAATCTCAGGCCCTGACCAAAATGTTAACCAGCCCTTCTCAACAGACTGTGGCTGTCCCGGTGTCTTCAGCAGTTCCTCCTCCAACTCCCTTTTTGTGTTTGGAGCTGGAGCTTGTTGGGGCTCGAATCTTGGAAACGTCGGAGCTGATACCACATCATTCGGCTCCTTCGTCGGCTCCGATCTTGTCTTTGGTTCCTTCCTCAGAGGGATCTCGGTGCCGGGACTCCCTCTGCTCCTAGGGGGCGAGTGGCATCGGACCCTTGTCCGACCCCGTTCTCCCTCTTGGGGCTTCGGCGCAGGTGAGCTCGGCCCCGGCCTCGGAGCCATCCATCTCGGTGCCTGGAGGGGTTCACGTCTCTTCGGAGCGGGGACCCTCTACTCTGCCTGATGGGGGTGCCTTCGAGGTCATGAGGCACGTGCTGACTCCTGAGTCGGCTCCTCGATCGGCCCCTTTGGCTCCTCCCCCCATGGTGCCTGCATCGATCTCTGTCCACCCTCCTGACCCGAAGCGTGGAGAACCGATGCTCCAAGTTGCCCCATTGGGCGTATCTTCCTCTTCCGAGGCATCCCCTGATCATTCAGAGGAGCCCCCCTCCAAAGAGAAAATGAAGAGGAAACATGTCGACTCCCCCGAGTCAGTCACGTCTGATACCAACTTGGAGGATTCGGAAGGGTCCCCAAGATCCCCCTCTGAGGATGTCTCTTTTTCAGACATCCTAGAGATCCTTAAGCAGAGGGGGAACTGGACTGCCCATAACCCTTCCGAGGACGAGTCGGTATACCTGGACGCGCTTGGTTCTCCCCCTTCCACCTCCTGGGTGTCTCCACCCTTCGACCCGCTCATGGAAGTAGTGGCTCGAAGGGCAATTTCAGCCCCGGACACAGAGGAACCAATTCCCCGCAGGCCAACTAAGTTCATTACAGCCCCACCCAACAAACAATTTTTGACAAAAGGTGTCCCCATTGATGCCATGGTGGTGGCAGCAGCCACTAAGAAGGAATTGGCTGACCCTTCGGTGCCTGCCCATCCACCTAATAAAGAGTCTAGGACAATGGACAGGTAAGGGAAGCGGATGTTTTCCTCGGCAACCTTTTCCATGTGGTCGCTGAATTATCTGTGCCATTTCACCCGCCTTCAAAGGGAACTTCTCAAGGAACTGGGTGATACCCTTCAGGATCCATCAGCTGCGGGGGCTCAGGAAAAGATTAACTCCCAGCTGGCGACCCTTAACTCTATCGTCAACTCCTCCATGTGGCTCATTTCTTATGCAGCCGATGGGGCAAGTAGGGCTGCAGGTGCAGGCGTGGCTTTGAGAAGATATGCCTGGATGCGGTTATGTAACTTTGCTGCCCCCTTTAAGGCGTCCTTCACCAATACCCCCTTTGATGGTTCGGCTCTGTTTGAACCACAGGTGTAGGATACCCTTACCAGGTGTGAACAGGAAGGCAAGACTCTCTCTGCCATGGGAGTCCATTTTTCTACTCCCTCTAGATCATACCCTAAGGGTCAGAAGAGTGGGAAAATGTGGTTTCGGAAACTCCAGGGAGTCGTGCCTGACACACGTGGCAAGTTTCCCTCCAGGGGCAGGGGAGATAACAATAATAGACGCCGCCCGAAGGGCAGAGGGGGTCCGCAAATTCAGGGTAGCAGAGAATCTTTCTCTGACAAACCCTTTCAGCACCCCTGAGGGGCTGCCCGACTGTCCACCTTCGAGGCAGTTGGAGGAAGATTGTCACTGTGCCCAGAAGCCTGGCATCTCCTCACACAAGACAAATGGGTACGGTCCATCATATCCGAGAGTTACAAAATCACCTTTGTCCACACCCCTGTACAAACAACCAAGTCCCTTCCAGATGTTCCACCCGGTCTAAGGGAACAAGCAGTGCTAGAAATTTCAAAACTGCTAGAAAAAAGGGCCATCCAGCCAGTCCCAGCAGACCAGCAAGGATCCGGAATTTACTCCAAGTTCTTTTTGGTATCAAAAATGACAAGGGACTGGTGACCCATTTTGGATCTCAGCAGGTTATACAAATCTGTTCAAAGAACGAAGTTCTGGATGGTCACACTTCAGTCCATTCTACCCTTTTTGGGTCAGGACAATTGGATGTGCTCCATAGACCTTCAGGATGCGTACTACCATATCAAAATGGACAGGTGCTCCAGAAGGTTTCTCTGCTTCTGGCTGGGAGCCAGTCACTATCAATTCAGAGCCCTGTCCTTTGCTCTCACCACAGCCCCCAGGGTGTTCACCAAATGCATGGCAGTGGTTACGGCTCACCTGAGACAGCGAGGATTCCAGGTGTTTCCATATCTAGACTGGCTCCTTACTGCTTCCACCTGGCATCAGCTACTGCGAGCCAGGGATTATACCATCCAAACTTGCTCCGAGCTAGGTATCTCAATAAATTTCGAAAAGTCTGCATTGTTGCCTTGTAAGTCTATAACCTTTATAGGCGCAAGATTAAATACAAAAGAGCTGTCTGCAAAACTTCCTCTAGACAGAGTGTCAGACATTCGCCGACATGTGGAGGTCTTACTACAGTGCAAGAGGATTCAGGACAGATTTGTACTAAAAACTTTGCGTCTCATGACAGCAGCAATCATACTAATTCCCCTAGCTCGTTTTCACATGCGGATTCTTCAGTGGATGCTCTTTACCCAATGGTCTTTTCAACAACTTCCGATGTCTCACAACATAATCACTCAATTGTGTAAAGTCCACCTGGCTTGGTGGATGGTCTCCCCTCTAGTACTCCAGGGCAGACAGTTTGTTCTTCCTCCTCCTGTTGCCACGGTGACCACGGATGCCTCCCTGATCGGGTGAGGGGGGCATTTTCAGGGCAGGACTGTCCAGGGCACTTGGCAACCTCTAGAATACCACCTGCACATAAACGTCTTGGAGATGAGAGCGGTGCTTTTAGTGTTGCAAGCTCTTCAGGACTCTCTACCCACCGGGACTATTGCAATTCAAACAGACAATATGTCTGCAGTGTGCTACATCAACAAGCAGGGCAGAACCATGTCCTATCCCTTATGTCGAGAAGCACTCAGACTCTGGCAGTGGGCGATCTCCTCTCAACGGTTTCTGATAGCAGCGCACATCCCCGGGAAGTCCAACATCATAGTGGACAGGCTAAGCAGAGCTATTCTGATGCTTCACGAGTGGTCTCTCGATCAGTCAGTAGCGGACAAAATTTTCCGCAGATGGGATCAACCTTGCTGCAACCTTTTTGCAACTCCTCTCAACAGCAAGTGTGACGATTTCTTCACTGTCTTCCCCCTCCCTGGCCACTCCCCCAGAGACGCTCTAGTTCACGATTGGCCCATGGGGTCTTCTGTATGCATTTCCACCTTTTCCCCTAATTCCCAAACTAATTCAGAAGGCGACCGCATTGAGATCCAGGATGATCCTCATTGCCCCTTACTGGCCTCAACAAATTTGATTCCCATTCCTGCATCGTCATCTGCTGGAGCAGCCTTGGAATCTGGACCCAGTGCCAGACCTCTTGGTCCATCAGTCGGGCGGGCTGCACCAATCCCTTCAGTCTTGCAACTTCACAGCTTGGTTGCTCCACTTCCAACCTTAGCCAGGCTTCCACATATTTCTCAGCCGGTGCATGAAATCATCCTTTCTTCGCACAAATCTACCACCAGGAAGACTTATGCTAGTAAGTGGAAACGTTTCTCTTTGTGGGCAGAGGCTAGGAATATAGACCCCTTTACAGCCCCTGTCCATCATGTTTTAGATATTTTAGCAGAACCTTTTCAAGCTGGTTCCTCGTCTGCCACCATTAGGGTCCAATTAGCTATCGCACATTTCCACGCTGGCCTGTCAGAAACCAGCATCATGTCCCACAAACTTTGCAAGGCCTTACTTAAAGGGACTATTTTGCTTAGGCCCCCGGTCAGAGATCCCCCGCCTCCGTGGGATTTAAACTTGATATTAGCATCCTTGATTCTCCCTCCTTTTGAACCTACGGCTTCCTGTTCCTTAAACTTATTCTCCTGCAAGACTCTCTTTTTAGTAGCCATCGCCTCAGCTAGGAGAGTTTTGGAACTTCAAGCCCTCTGTATTCGTTCTCCTTACCTTGTGTTTCACAAGGATAGAGTTTCACTCAGGACTAATCCTTCTTTTCTGCCCAAGATACCTTCTGAAACAAACCTAAATCAGACTATTGATCTACTTGTCTTTTTTCCTAACTATTCGAACAAAGCTGAACAAAAGATGTTATGTGATCCTATCTCGCCTACATTCACTACTGATGGGCTATGCTATAGAGCGAGGCCTCTTATTGGCTGAGCTATTTCTTATCCCAGGATGCACCACCACTAATTACAAGCATAGACGTGGTCTCAACTTGGCTGTGCTAAGTACTAATTTATTTAGGCTTTTCCTGTCAGAAATTTGCTGATTTTGAACCCAAAAGCTGTTTTAACAGCTATTTCTTGTGCTTGAGTGTGTATTTGGTATTCCTGTTGAGAATTTGTGTTTTTTCAAGAAGCGCTTTAGTTAGAGGGCCTTGCTTTTTCTATCTTAGCTTTTTGTGTGGGTTTCTGTTTAATATTTTTTGTACAAAAAAAGAGAGAAGATATATTTACTGTGACAAACTTTTCTTTTGCTTGCAGACAACTGTGTTTAATGCACGAGGTGTGGATTTAAGATGTCCATAACGGATGACCATCATCAAGAGTCCTCCAGGAGAGGAAGAACAAATTAATCCTTAAAGGATTAATCGCTCCACTGATATTGGAGCCCAAAGTCCTTATCGGCAGGAAGTTGCATCGAGGTCTTCCAGGTCATCCAAGATGTCTGATTCGACATCGACAGGGTGCTCCTAAGACTTTTCCAGTCTCTGGTGTTCCCTCTACTATGGTTCCTCCTCCGTGCTGGTGGAACTGGTGGAGGTTCTAGATTGATGTTTTCAGTCCCAAGTGTGGGACCCTCCCAGGATTCTGGCTGCATTAGCCCAGCTCCTTCCCTACATGAGGTCCTTCTGAAGTCTCTTCGAAGAACCCCCAGGAAGAGATGATGATGTCTCTGGCAGTCCAAACCCCTTCTGCTGATGAGACGGTGTTCCTCAAAGCTGATTTGGTCTGTCTGCCTGCTCGTCCTAATAAATTTCTCTCGCACCCCTGAAAAGAGTTTCTAACTAAAGGTGTGGCTGTAGATGCTTTGGTGGTGGCATCTGCTACCCAGCAAGATGTAGCAGAGGCATCCATCCTCCTAATAAGGAGTCTAGGAGCATGGATCCTCAGTTCATACTAGATTTCAGAGGGATCTGATTAAAGAACTTTCTGATAGTAACCTGCCTGAGGAGCTGGCCCAGACGGTTGGCTCTCAGCTGGCTGCCCATTTCAAACTCGGCCCATGAGGCTCATTTCATGGGTCCTCCTGTTTGGACCCAAGGTAAAGGACACACTGACCGGAGGGTAAGAATCTCAGAAGCCTTACCCTCTCAGCAGGAGGATCCCCTTCCACAGGCAGTCATTTTGTGGCTCTTCACCACCACCCAGTCAACGGGATACTGCAGCCTCAGATGGAGTCATCCAACTGGTCCCCAAGACCAGATCGATTAGGAACTTACTCAAGATTCTTTTGGTGCCAAAAGAGGACTTGAGGCCCATTCTGGACCTCAGCACTCTAAACCGCTCAGTCAGAAAGTCCAAGTTCCAAATGGTCACCCTACAAACCATTCTTCCATTGCTGGAGAAAGGTGTTTGGATGTGCTCCATAGATCTCAAGGATGCTTATTACCATATCATGGTACATCAACAGGAGACATTTGGTCTCACCACAGCCCCAGGGTGTTCACCAAGTGTTTGGCAGTCGTGACTGCTCACCTGAGAAGTCTAGGATTCCAGGTGTTTCTAACTGCCACCTCCGAGCATCTACTACTGAGGAGCCTTCAAGCCACCATATCACTGGGCAATTCCCTTGGAATCACCTTCAATTGGCCAAAATCTGTGTTGCTGCCATCTCAATGAATAAGATTCATAGGGTAGAGATAGACTCAAACCAAATGGTCTATCTACCTACAGACAGAATACAAACCATACAGACTCAAGTTCGAGCCTTACTTCCCAGGTCCAAAGCCCCAGCCAGAATGGTCCTGCAGCTGTTGGGATCCATGTCTGCACATGAGAATTCTCCAGTGGCTTCTTTCAGCTCAGTGGTCCTTTCAGGAACTCCCTCTCAGTCATCCCATATGGATCGACCTTCTCTGGTGGCTAGTGGGGGCATTCCCTGGGCAGGTCAGTCCAAGGCAAATGGCAACCAGAGGAGACCCTTCTTCATATCAACATTCCAGTTGTCTGGTATCTGAACAAACAGGGAGGGACCAGATCCTATCCTCTTTGCAGAGAGGCCATGAGAGTTTGGGAATGGGCAGAAATCTAATGTGATAGCCGACAGACTGAGCAGAACCATTCTCTCTCCTCACGAATGGTCTCTGAACATTACAGTGGAAAATCAGATATTCAGCAAATGGGGAGTTCCATATGGTTCCGTATCTTCAGAAGTATGCTGTGGAAGGTCCATGGTTCCTGGACCACATGCCAGAGCTGTTGGTGCATCAGTCAGGACTAGTCCAGCAGTCCCTAGACGCCGTAAAATTGAGTCATACTTTGATCCAGAGATCCAGGCAAATCTGCTACAAAGAAATTGTATTCTAACAAATGGAAAAGATTTGCTATTTGGGCTCAACTCCGGGGCCTGGATCCCATCACTACTCCCATATCTGAAGTACTGAAATTTCTTACAATCTACAAACCCACCTTTAATGAGCAACAGATTATGTAAGACCTTCTTGAAAGGAGCTGCTTTTAAGACCTCCGATTTCCCATCCTGCTCCTCCATGGGATCTCATGTGATTTAAAATTTTTATCGTGGAAGACTGCCTTTCTGGTGGCTATTACTTCTGCCAGAAGGGTTTCAGAGCTTCAGGCTTTGTCTGTAAAACCTTTTTCACAAAGACAGAGTATCTCTCAGGCCAAATCCTTCCTTTGTCCCTAAAGTCTGTTCCAGTTTCTGCCTACAGCAATCATTAGAACTTCCAGTCTTCTTTCCAAAGTATTCTAACAAAGCGGAATTCATATTCCACACATTGGATGTTCACAGGCAGTTTATTTAGATAGGACCAAACAAACAAGGAAAACAGATCAGTTGTTTGTATCCTTTGCAGACAATAAATTGGGCAAATCACTTTTGCCAAATGGATCAGGGACTGTATTACTCAAGCTTATTCTTATTCTAACAAAGAGCTTACCACCTCTGTCAAAGCTCATTCTACAAGGGCTATGGCTACTTCATTCCAAGCTTGCCATTAGTGACATTTGTGCCCCACTACAAATTGGATGTGGCATCTAGAGGACGAGCTTCATTTGGTTCCACAGTGCTCAGGAGTGTTTTCCAATGAGCCACCCAGGATTTAGGTGCTAGCTGTCCCCATCAGTATAACTTTAGATGTTTGGGATCCATCCCTCCTTCCCCCTTCCTTGGAGATCAGAAGATATCAGAAGGTCCGAATCCTGTTGTTTCATCTTGAAACATCTAGCAATGTTATATAAACAAGTTGTGCATGTGTGCATGAATGTGGACAAACAAGATCTGGGGGATTAGTGGTGGTGCATCCTGGGATAAGAAATACCATCAGTAGTGAATGTAGGCGAGATGGATCCCAAACATCTAAAGTTATGGTAAGTACATAACTAAAAGTTACACCAATTGGACGTTCATAGGCAATTACGTTTTTATTTAGATAGGACTAAGCAAACAAGAAAATCGGACCAACTCTTCCTGTCCTATGCTGAGGGCAAGTAGGGCCTGCTAGTTTCTAAAGTAACCTTATCCAGGTGGTTGTCCTCTATTATTACTTTGATTTATCAGCTGAGACATGAAGAGCTCCCTACTAAACCTAAAGGTCATTCCACCAGAGCGTTAGCTACTTCGGTAGCTTTTCAAGCTAGACTACCAATGGAATTTATTTGTGCTGCAGCCACATGGGCCACTCCTCATACCTTCATTTCACATTATATGTTGGATGTGGTCTGTAGGAGTAGAGCTGCTGATTTTAGTTCCACTGTGCTCAAAAGTCTGTTCTGATGAGCCACCCAGGACTAAGGTGCTAGGGACGCTGTCCCAACCAGCAAGAATGAAGGCGAGATAGACAACTTAACATTAAGAAGTTATGTACCTACCATAACGTTCCATGTTAGTTGTCTTCTTCTCGCCTTCTTTCTTGCATCCCACCCTCCATCCCCCTAGCCTGGACAGACCGAGAAGAGTCCCCTTCTGTGGCCTTCTTCCTCTGGCTGAGTCTTATCTGGATTACGTCCTCCTCTGTTTTAGTACTGCAGGTAAACCTTGTAGTTTGGACAGGTGTCCTTAAAATTTTTTTCTATGGTGTTAGCTCTGCCAAACGAGATGTGGGTATCTAGGGCCAAGCATTGTGGGATAAGGGGAGGCCTCGAGCCAGTAAATAGCTCTCGAGCTTTAGTAGATGGCCGAGTCGAGCCGAGGATCGGCTCCGAACCCAACCAGCAAGAAAGAAGGCAAGAAGAAGACAGCTAACATGGAACGTTATGGTAGGTACATAACTTCTTGTTATTACACTTAGAAATGCTTGTAATAAAGATACTAATTTAGTTGGTGCAGTGTTTCAGTCTGGTAGTAGAGTGAGTGGTAGAGATTGTACTGAGTATCCAGTGATTTTGTCTGGGTTCTGATAGAGGGGGACTCTGTCACAAATTATTTATGTATTCGTAGATCCTCATGTATACTCATTAAAGCAGAATGGTGAAATTGGTGATCTCAAACCTATACCTAGTGTGGTGGAATTAGGAGTGTTGGCCTTTGAGTTTCTTGCTTGGCATTTTGCTGTCTGTATTGGCTTATAACCTGTGGATATATTTTATGGAGTTGACAGGAGAGCATGACGTGTCTTTAAAGCATCTGTACTGCAAAGTCCTTTGTATAACCACGCATATCCCTTTTGGACATTTTGAGATTTCTCAGTACTGTGTTTGTGTTGCAGGTGGTGTTGATGCTTACAGCAGACCTAGATGGAGATGAAGAGAAGGACAAAGGGGCACTAGATAATTTGTTGTCACAACTGCTTACCGAATTAAACATTGACAAAAAGGTATGACTGTCTGTCTATTTGATGATTAAAAATATATTTTCCCAGTACTATTTTTTTTGTTGTTGCTGCAATGATGATGCACTCACTAACACCTGTGAAGGAGGATTAATTTTTTTCAAGTATTTCAGGAGCCCTCTTTATAGAGAAATTTTGGACATGTCGCATGTGAAAGCAGATTCCATCCTACAAAATTCAGACGAGGAATTGTCATTTGTCAGCCAGGGGATGCTTAATTATTTAGAATGGCCATCCAGTAGTAGTGAAATTCCATGACAATGTTCATAATTTGTCGGTCCTGTGTATGCTCCAGAAGATTGTGATATGAGTAGCCATGCAAGATCTAGTGAAGATGAGTGGCTGATGTCAGCTCCTCTATCTGCAGATAGCTAGAGACCCCAGCACATGAGCACCGCTTGAGGGAAGGGCCCAGTAGTGCTCTGCAGAAATGAGTTATTATGAAACTGATTTACTGCCAGAAAGTTTGTATTGTATTTGAGAGACAACTATGGGGAAAGCGTATGCTGACTTTACCTACTGAGGGCTAGTAGGAGCATCCAGAAAATCTCTTAATTTCGTTATATGAGTGCAGTTGCTTACAGTTCTTGCCTTTCCCTTGTGATGAGCAGGAAACAAACAGGCTGATTGGAATCAAAGGCTTGATGGTTGCTGGCCTAAAACAAATTGATGATCAGGTCTCCAGTCATAACCAGCTTATGTTTTGGCTACATACAGTGGTTATAAAAAGTGTACACACCCCTGTTAAAATGCCAGCTTTTTTTGATGTAAAAAAAATGAGACCACAGTAAATCATTTCAAATCTTTTCCCACCTTTAATGTGACCTATTACATGTACAATTCAGTTGATAAACAAATCTGTCGGGAAAAAATATAAAAAATAAAAAAAATGTGCAACACCCTTAAACTAATACTTTGTTGAAGCACCTTTTGATTTAATTACAGCATTTAGTCTTCTTGCTTTCACACCTGCCATCAATTAAAGAGACTCTGATTAACCCCAAATAAAGTTCAGCTGTCCTAGTAGGATTTTCCTGACATTTACTCAGTTGCCTGCTACAGCAAAAGCCATCATTTGCAGAGAGCTTACAAAGCATCAAAGGGATCTCATGGTTGAAAGGTTTCAGTCAGGAGAAGGGTGCAAAAAAATATCCACAGCATTTGGATATACCATGGAACACAGTGAAGACAGTCATCAAAAAGTGGAGAAAATATGGGTCAACAGTGACGTTGCAAAGAATTGGACGCCCCTCCAAAATTGATGAAAAGACGAGATGAAAACTGGTCAGGGAGGATGCCAAGAGACCTACAACAACACTGAAGGAGCTGCAGGAGTTTCTGGCAAGTACTGGTTGTGTACTACATTTGACAATCTCCCTTTTTTTCCATATGTCTTGATTATGGAGTAGGGTTGCAAGACGGAAGCCTTTTTTTTACACAGAAAAACATCCAAGCCTGGCTAAAATTTGCAAAACAATACACTTGTCTCCCAGAAGCATGTTGGAAAATGTATATTAGTCTGATGAGACCAAGTTTGAACTTTTTGGCCACAATTCCAAAGGATGCGTTTGGAGCAAAAACAACACTTTGCATCACCAAAAGAACATCCCACGGTGAATCATGTTGGTGGTAGTATCATGCTTTGGGGTTGCTTTTCTTCAGCTGAAACTGGGGCTTTAGTCAATGTTTGGGGAATTATGAACAGTTCCAAATACCAGTCACTTTTGGCCCAAAACCTTCAGGCATCTGCTAGAAAGCTGAAGATGAAGAGGAATTTCACCTTTCAACATGCCAATGACCCCAAGCATACATCCAAATAAACAAAAGAATGGGTTCACCAGAAGAAAATTAAAGATGTGAAGTTGTTCTATCTTGCTATTCATTCTTACTGATGGGATCCTCGGCTCTGACTCTGCCAACTACAAAGCTTGAGGGCTCCAGCCAGCTTGAGGCAAACTCCCTATTCCATGATGCACCCTGTGTTACCCCAGATCTCGTTTGCCGCTGCAACAGATCGGAGGATTCTTCACAGCTCTGCCCAGTGAAAGTGTATTTATTGTATTTTCTAGAGTTTGTATTGCAATTAGAGTGGGAATAGCTATCCCTTTTCTTTTCTCTTTTATGTAAAAATACTTTAGGTATTTTCAGAAAATACTTTAGGTATTTTCAGAACTCTGTTCTAATATTTTTAGTAGTGGATAATTTGTCTTGCTCTTGTGGCCGTTTATATATTAGGCCTTTGTCATCTCCACTTTCCCTTTGAACATTTAGATAGTAGTGTATAGCGCATTTATGTGGATATTTAGATTAGTAGACTAAATTAGTTAGTCTTCCTTTGTGTGTGTTTGTGTAATTAGTGAATTGACAGAGCCCATTTAAATTAGAGGGCTATGTTCCCTTTTGGGCTTGCTGAGCCTTGTTATTTCATTCGATTTGTTAAACAGTTGAGTGAGTGTTATTTCGCCCATTTTTGCTTTTCTGGATCATTTAATTGCTTTGGTGTTTGTGCATATATTGTATTTACAAGGCCCTTCCTTTTTTAGGCCTTTTCTGTTGCTTTTTTGATTTAGGATGACTGATCAGGATAAGGAGCAACAGCCCGTTAAGAAATGCCCTAAATGCGGGCAAAAGATGTCTTTGACCGATGGTCATGTAAATTGTGTTTATTGTTTAGGTGAAGTACATTTGCAGGAAAACTGCTCCATTTACCATTCCTTTAGTACCCGTGTTTTGCACAAGAGGAAGAGGAAGTTAATTGACAGAGGATTTCTAAAATCCTCCTTTCTAGAAACCTTGGACAAAGATGGACATGACAAATCTTCAAAACATGATAAATCATCAAAATCTACTAAATCTTCAAAATTGGCATCCTCTGAGTTGAGACGATCTGCATCAGTCACTTGAAAAATCATTGACATCTGCTCCAGAGACCTAGGAACTTGAGTGTCTTCACCTTTCGGAGCTGTTCCCCAGTCTTGGAATCAGTCCCTGCGGTGTTAAAATCACCAGTACTTCAATCAGTGGCTTCATCTATTCCGTCTTCTCTGTCCTCGCGAACCCTTTCAAATTTGGATGTGGATTGAATGGTGCAGAAGCTGTTAGACACTGGCACTTGCTAAATTATTGGGTCCATCCCAAGGGGGTTCAGATTCAGCAAGAATACCATCTCCTACTTCTGTTCCTCCACCAAACCAACCCGGGTCTTTGGAGCTGGAGGAAGTGGAAATGATTGTGGAGCCTTGAGAGCCGAAGCCTGTTCCAGTGCCATCGATGCCGACTACTCAGACTTTCTCGGTGCCTGTTGAGTCTAGGAGCTTACACTTGCCGATCGGGTCTGGGGAGGATAGTCGAACCAATCTTTCGGTTCCGGCTCTGCCTTTCGGGGCTTCAGTGCAGATGAGTTCAGCGCCTACATCTGGATGAGAGCACGCTGCTCTGGTGCCGATAGAATCTTCTGTTTCTTCAGATCTGGAGGTTTCTTTGCACTGGAGCAGAGGTACCTTCGATGCTATGGGGAGTGTAATGTCCCCTAGGACATCCACAACTTCAGGACCAGTGACCTCCTCCCGTAATGTCTCATTCTTCTGCTTCACAGATCCTACTGAAGCGTAGAGACCCGGAGCCTCAGGAAGCCCCATTGAGTGGACCCTGCTCTTCTGAAACCTCACCAGAAGCTCCCACTGATGAGGTTCCCAGGAAGAGATTAGGCTAAAGGAAGCATCTGTACTCGCCACAGGAATCCATCACCTCAGACACCGACTTAGATGAATCAGAAGGGTCCCCACGGTTCCCCTCAGAGGATATCTCTTTTGCAGATTTCTTGGAAATCCTTAAACAGAGGGGTGGCTGGCTGGCATCCCATCAGCCCTACTGATGAGTCAGTTCTCCTGAAGACTTTTGGGTCTCAGCCCTCCACCTCTTGGGTGTCTCTGCCTTTCGATGAGCTTATGGAGCTGGTCTCACAAAGGGAGTGGGAGTCTCCAGACACCATGGAGCCTGTCCCTAGGAGGCCTAATAAATTTATAACCCCCCAGACAAGATTTTTCTCACCAAGGCAGTGCCTGTTGATTCCATGGGTGGTGGTAGCAGCCACCAAGAAAGAGCTGTCTGAATCTTCATCTCTCCATCCTCCTAATAGGGATTCTAGGATCATGGATAGATACGGAAAGCGTATGTTTAGTTCAGCGACTTTTGCCATGCAATTACTGAACTACCTTACACATTTTACAAGTTTGCAAAGGGATTTCCTAAAAAGCTTGGCGATACTTTACAGGGCTCAGTAGCTGAGGGAGTGTCAGAGAAGGTTGCTTCCCAGCTTGCTACTCTTAATTCTGTGGTAAACTCTTCCATGCGTCTAATCTCGTATGCAGCTGATGGGAATGACTAGGGCTGCGGGTACAGGAATTGCTCTTAGGAGACATTCCTGGATGCACTTATGTTCTTTTGCGGAGCCCTTTAAGTCATCCTTTTATTAACACCCCTTTTGATAGCTCGTCTCTTCTCAGCCCCAAAGTGAAGGAAACTCATACCAGGTGTGAGCAGGAAAGAAAGACTCTGCCGTCTGAGTCTGGTTTTCCACCCCTACTAGACCCTACCCCAAAGCTCAGAGGGGAGGAAAAATGTAGTTCCGTAAAGCCCAACAGCCTTTCAGGACACACGTGGTGAACCCCCCTCCAGGGGCAGAGGAGGAGGCAATAATGGAAGACGCCGCCCACGTGACAGAGGGAGTCCACAGAATCAGGGTGACAGAGGTCAGTTTTTTTGGGAACCCCCTACCAGTGCTCCTGAAAGGAGGCCCGCCTGTGCAACTCTGGAGGCAGTCGGGGATGCTTATCTTTGTTACTCGGGCACCTGGCTAAAAATAACAAAAGACTTCTGGGTACAAAGCATCATATCCAGAGGATACTTTATTCCCTTCGCCACCCCACCACCTGTAATAAAAATCCAGGACATTACACCCAGTTACAGGGAATAAGCAATAATAGAGACAAAGTTGTTAGAAAAACGTGTCATCCAACCGGTCCCTGCAGACCAAACAGGATCCGGGACTTCAGGTTCTTTTTAGTTCCAAAGAAAACAGGGGACTGGAGACCTATATTAGATCTCAGCAGATTAAACAAATCTGTCAAAAAAGAGAAGTTCTGGATAGTCACGCTACAGTCAATACTTCCATTTCTAGGAAAAGACAACTGGATGTGATCTGTAGATCTCCAGGATTCATACTACCATATAAAAATGGCCAGACCATCCAGAGGTCATCTGTGCTTTCGGCTGGGAGCCAGTCACTACCAGTTGTTTCAAGCCCTGCCCTTTGGTGTTATTACAGTCCCCAGAGTGTTGTCGAAATGCATGGCAGTGGTCACAGCTCACCTGAGACATTTGGGATTCCAGGTTTTTCTGTACTTAGAAGACTGGCTCCTCACTGCCACTACCAGGCATCAGCTCATACAAGCCAGGGACATGACTTTGAGCCTTTGCAGCCATTTGGGGATTACTATAAACTCAGAAAAATCTGCCTTGTTGCCATTGCAACATATTGTTTTTATAGAAGCAGACTTGGACACCACCACCACACTAAAACTTCCTTCAGAAAGTGTTTCTGTACTTTGACAGCAGTTTCTAAATCTTCTATCGAAAGACAAGGCACCAGCCTCAGAGGCGCTCAAATTGTTGGGGACAATGGCAGCTGCAATCATAGCAATTCACTTGGGGCATATGCACAGGCAGATGGCTCCTGTTCATGCAGTGGTCCTATCAAGAACTTCCAATGTCACATCTTATGTCTAACAAACTCCTTCAAAAAGGATCTTTGATGGTGGTTGACATCTCATCAAGTAAGGATAGGTCATCCCTTTGTCCTGCTCACTCTGGCCACTGTGACCTTGGACGCTTCCCTGATTGGGTTGGGGGGCATTATCAGGAGAGAACATCCCAAGGCACAGAGAATGAACTAGACTCATCTGGATATCAGTGTCTTGGAGATGATGGCAGTACTCTTGGCGTTGCAGTACTTTCAGGACTCTCTTCCTCTGGGAACAATTGCAATTCAGACGGACAACATGTCTGTAGTCTGGTACATAAACATGGAGGAACCAGGTCTTACCCCCTATGTCGAGAGGCCCTAAGAGTATGGCAGTGGGCTACAATCCACCCAGCACTTTCTGATAACAGTGCAAATCCTGGGGAAGTCCAACGTGATAGACAAACTGAGCAGGGCAATTTTGTTGCCTCACAAGTGGTCCCTCAAGGAAGAGATAGAGGAAAGAATATTCTTCAGATGAGGCCAGCCTTGCTGCGATCCCTTTGCATCTCCCATGAATACAAAATGCAGCAGCTACTTTGCCCTAATCCCCTTTCCTGGAGATGCCCTCATACACGATTGGCCCCCGGGTCTTCTTTATGCCTTTCCACCAATCCCTCTGATACACAAAGTAATACAGAAAGCCAAAGCCTTGGGAAGGACCATTATTCTAATAGCCCCTTACTGGCTTCATCGGATTTGGTTCCCTTCCTTTGACCTCATCTATTCGATGAACCTTGGATTCTGGACCCAGTTCCAGACCTCCTGATTCACTCATCGGGGGCTCTTCATCCCTCTCTTCAGTCCCTGAAATTGACAGCTTGGCTGCTCCAATTCCCAGTATAGCCAGGTTCCATAACCTCTCAACTGAAACACACCACATCTTGATATCTTCTCATAAATTGTCTACTAGAAAATTGTACCTCAGCAAATGGAAGAGATTTTCTATATGGGCTTCTTAGAATAATATCGACCCTTACCTAGCCCCGATTTTCTCTAACCTGGAATTTTTGACTATGCTTTTCAACAAAGGAGCTGCTGCAGCCACCATTCGTGTTCAGCTTGCGGCTGTTTCTAATTTTCACCATGGCTGTGAGAGATCTAATGTAATGTCACATAAACTATCCAAAGCCTTTAAGGGGACCATACACCTGAGACCACCCATTAAATCCCCTTACACAACTTGGAATTTGAATTTTATACTTTTACGCATCATTCTTCACCATTTGAACCAGCTTCTTCATGCAAATTGAAGTATTTATCTTGGAAAACCATTTTCTTAGTAGCCATCACATCTGCTCGAAGAGTTTCAGAATTGCAAGCCTTGTCAACGAATGACTCCATCATTCTTGCCTAAAGTTTGTTCTGAAGCTAATCTTAACCAAATAGAATTACCGTTTTCCCCCCACACCTAGCAATAAGTTGGGAGTATATGCTGCACAAACTTTGTTCACAGGCGACTTCGATTCTATCTGGATAGAACCAAAGAATTTAGAAAATCTGAACTGATTTGTTTCTTTTTCAGAGTCCATAAAGGTGGCCCTGTTGCAAAAACCACTCTGTCTAAATGGCTATCAGATTGCATCTCCTTTACTTATTCATCAGTGAATGCGCCACTACAACACAAATTAAATGCCCATTCAACTAGAGCGGTTTCCACATATTCAGCCTTTACTGCCAGGTTACCAATAGATATGATTTGTGCAGCACCCAGTTGGTCAAGGCTTCATACCTTTATCACTCATTATAAAGTAGATAGGGCCTCCAGGGACAGGGCTTTTTTTGGTTCCACTGTCCTGAGGAATATACTCCCGTGAGCCACCTGAGGAAAGGTGGTGCTTGGGACACTTACCCATCAGTAAGAATGAATGGCAAGATAGAACAACTTCACATAAAGAAGTTATGTACTCACCATAACGTTCCATATGAGTTGTTCCTCTCGCCTTCATTCTTATATTCCACCTGGCTTCCTCCTCCAGGCTTTCTCAAGGGCCGAGAATTATGATTTGTCATGGCCTGATTGTCTTTTTCCATTGTTTCCTTATCTTAGGAGATGAAGAATAGTATATTTGGGCAGCAAACAAGATCTGAGGGTAGCACAGGGTGCATCATGGGATAAGGAGTGGGCCTCGAGCTGGTTGGAGACCTAGAGCTTTGTAGTTGGCTGAGTTGGAGCTGAGGATCAGCTCCGAACACATCAGTAAGAATGAAGGCAAGAAGAATAACTCACATGGAACGTTATGGTGGTACATAACTTTTTATTTATTTTTATTTATTTAACATTTGTTGACCGGGAATGTCCGACTAGGTTCCACAGAGCCTGTTTTCAGCGGAGGGGGGGAGAAAAATCTTTTTTTGGAATGGCCCAGCCAGAGCCCAGATATAAATCCAACAGAAAATCTGTGGGGTGACCTGAAGAAGGCTGTGTACAAGAGATACCCTCACAATCTGACAGATTTGGAACACTTTTTGCAAGGAAGAATGGGCAAATATTGTTTAAGGGTGTGCACACTATGCAAACCAGCTTATGTACATTTTTTACCCCAACAGTTTTATATCACAAAAACCTGGCATTTTAACAGTGGTGTGTACACTTTTTATATCCACTGTATGGATGCTGAGATTTTGGTTGTCTATTCTCGCCTTTCCATTGTTGAGGCATTCAAAAAAAGGGGAAGAAACTTCTTTTCCAATAGGACAATTAAAGAAAAAAAAAACATAAACATTTCAGGATAAGTTTAAGGTTATACAGGACCTGACGCAAATGTTTTTCTCCTGTCTGTTAAGTTCTTGAGACATTATCCATATAAATCATCTTTAGGCCATAGACAGCGTAGACAGGCTGCTAGGAGCAAGAGGGTTCATAAAATGATTTTTCCCAGATAAGCCCGCTCAGAGTTCTAGGGTCCAGAATCCTTTTACTGGTAAATTTATCTCTGTCTGACATCCAGCCTCCCTTCCCTGTCAGCCAGATTTGTCTATCCCTCAGGCTGAGACTCTTCTTGCCTAGGTATTCTCCATTATCCAAAATGGTTATTTTTATGACTAGGATTGTCCCTTCCTCAGCCTCTTCCTTGCTATTTCCCTCATTTTCCTTTGGTTCTGTGGGATCTGATTGAACAAAGAACCATCCAACTTGTCTCCTTGTTTCATCAGGAACAGTTTTCATTACAGAATTTTTTCTAGTTCATAGGAAGGAGGGGTGGTGTTTTTACTCAACACCTTTCTCAAGGTCTCCTCTTTCAGGATGTTGTCTCTTCAGACACTTTTGCCTCTTGCTTCCTCAAGACTTTCTGGTATTTCTGGATTTGAAGGATGCTTATCTCCATTTTTTATTCATCCTCTCTTCAGGAAGTTATGGAATGTTTTTTCCTCTCGTCAGTTCTCTGCTTTGTCTTTTAGTCTTTTTATAACATCAGAGATGTTTACCAAACATATGGCCCCTGTAGTAACCTTCTGCAGACTTGATAGAATTCAGATATTCCCTTATTTGGACAACCTTTTAATCAAGCCCTGTCGTGGCTGCTCCTGCTTTAGAATCTCCACTTCACTATGCTGCTTCTGCTCAGTGTGGGTTTCAAGTCTTGTATTGTCTGCTTATCAGGGTCAAGTTTTTTTAGGGTTGCCGGATTCAGTCCATTGCAATGTTGGCATGTTCATCCATCCCCCGCCTCCCAGTTTCCTCTCTGTGACTGCTTATTTCCAGTCTCCTCTTCCCCTTTCAGTTCTTCCTGTAAGGGAATTTCTCTGAGTTCTTGGGTACATGGGATCTAACATTTCCCTGGTTCCTTTTGCCAAATTCCACACAAGGAAATTTCAGTGGTATCTCAAATATTATTTGGTTTCAGCACTGCCACCCTCTGGAGTATCTGGTCCCTCTTTTACCTTGTCTGAAGCTTGAGCTCTGCTGGTGGATTCATCAGATTTCCCTGAGTCCAGGTCTGCCTTTTCAGGTTTTTCTTCCTACTCGGACTGTACACAAATGCTCCTGATGACTGTTAGGGAGTCTACTCCAACAAGGATTTTTGGTGTCAACTGACAGACCATATCAATATTAAGAAGATAAGGGGTCTACTTCTAGCTCTCCAGGCTTTTCACTCCCTTTGTGTTCCAAGACCTGTAAAGGTTTTTACAGACAACTCCACAGTAATGTGGTACATCAACAAGCAAGGGAGCACAACATTTTACCACCTTTGCAGGCTGGCTCTTCAGGCTTGGCATTTTGCTGTCCACCATCACTTAGTTCTTCAGGCAATTTTCATTTCTTCAGAGCACATTCTTGTGGCATATTCTGTGAGCGGGTCCAGGACAAATCCTCACGAATGGATGCCTCACTGGGAGGTGTTTTTGTGACATTCATCACAAATTACCTCACAGAATGGAACTTTTCATAAAAGACAAGGGATCTCTCTCTCTCTCTCTTGTCCACCCTTCATTTGACACTTTGGGTGAAAGGGTTTTGATTCCTTTCAGGAAACAGTTTTCTGAGGGAGTGCTTCAGATTTTGCAGGAGGCTAGAAAACCCATTTTATTGCACATGATTTTCTAGTAGTAGAAGATATTTTCTATTTAGTGTCTTAAGCTTGACCTGGACTCTCACTGTTGGTTCCTACCATCCTTTATTTGTATGAGATGTTCAGTTCTGGTTTGGCATATTCATATGTTAAAATTTAGTTAGCTATTTCAGCTTGCCTGCCTCCGAATCCACCTTTGTCTTCTAGTTCTGAAGTCAAACAATTTTTAAAAGGTGCCCTGCCTATCCATAGTCATCCTCACTGAGACTTTAATTTTGTCTTTGCGAAACTGACTCAGTCCCCTTTTGAGCCTGCAGTTTCTTCCTCCCTACAACATTCTTCTTGGAAGACAGCGCTGCTGTTGGCTTTTACTTCTGCCATGAAGGTCTCTGAACTTCAAGCGGTCATGGCAGCTCTTCCTTTTTTTGTTTTATAGGTTCATAGGTAGGTACTAGGCTATCAGCCCTAGGGCCTATACACCCAAGAAAATTGTTTTCCTGTGCCACTGTCGAGCAGAGCCACAGAAGTGATCCCCGGGTGAATTTCCTATTTCCCATCCAATCATCAAGATTTTTCTTGAAGAGTACTAACGAGCTTTGTTTGATCACAAGGACAGGGTGTCTCTTGGAGCATCTCTTTTATGCCCATGGTGGTTAGTGATTTGTCCTTGAACCAGTCCATTCATCTTCCTTCCTTCCCTCTCCACAGAATAGGACTGGGTGGGCTGTATGTCATGTATGTACCTTACGTTTTGCTCATAGGACATAATGTCTGACATCTGGAAGGTGTAAAGTCTTTGGCAAGCTGGTTGGATATTTGGGTGTCTTTTGTATATCCCAAGAGTAAGGAATACTGCAACAGTGAGAAGTAGGACATCTGCTGCTGTGGTAAGATTTTACACAACTGTATTTTTTATTGAGGTGGCTTTGCCAAAGGCTGCAAAATGCCAGTTTGTATGAGGTCAGTTATAGGTAAGATCTCTGTGAAGCTATAGAATTAGTGGAGCTTCAAGATATCCTTTTCTGACATTAGTAAATACAAATTAAGAGTAATCTAGTATTGTTGTCCTTAGCATTTTTTTTTATTATTTGACAATTTATTTTATTTCTTTTTTGGAAAGTCTCAGGATGCTCCATTTATTGATGTGAAAGGCATGGTTGTTATTACCAAACCAATTATTTTATTCATTCATTCATTTCTATTGACTGCCTTTGAGAACTTTAGCTTTTAATTAATTAAATTAGTTTACAGTTATCAGTAAGTTATTTCCCACTTTTATGTCTCAGAGGAACAGTCACAAAAGCTGCTGCAGTACAAAGTGCTGTGGGAGACCATTCATAGCCCCATCAAGGAGAGGTAACCCTTCACTTTGACTTGTTGCATCACATTGCTTAAGCAGTGTATATTTTTTTTTCTGCTGAACCTTTTAAGATTGACATTTAAGGCTTTGGTATTTGTTATTCCTTTATGCGGAACAGTGTGAAACCCTAGCAAGGTCAAGTAAAGAGCATGCACTGTCAGCCATTCAAGTGTTGCTGTTACCTCTTTGAAGAACACCACAGGATTAAAAAGGCATGAAATTCCTTAAAAATCTGCAATGTTCTGTTTTGGATGTAACCCCCATTATTTTGGATGGGCTCCATTTTAGTATTTCATGATTTTGCATAGATTACTGTTTTGGCCTGATGGTCAGATTCCTCCTTCCCCTCACCCCCACCCATAAGTTAACACTAATACAGCCTGTTGTGTGCACAGATGTGCGTCTTTGTTGATATTTTGTTTAACATGATATGTAAGGGTTTAGTTATGTTTTCTTTGTGTAGGAAACCACCATATACTTTTGTTCCTTTTGAAATTAGGATATTACTTTATCTGTATCAAACATTATATCTGCAGTAATTACAACGGATGCCTCTTGTATCTTTAGAACTCATGACACTTTGTTTACTTATAATATTTGCTCATAATTGTTATGCAAGCATATTTGCTGTGTCCTTCGGCTGAGTGATCACTTCATTGTATGTATGTTTACTTATTTATTCGTTGAACTTTGTTTAATGGGGTAAGACACTGATCTCACTGAATTATTTATAGGCAGGAATAACTACTCAATTCAAATTGCAATTAAAACGAGAATAACATTTTGGTTAACTATTAAGTACAGTGAAATAAGTAACATTGGCTAAGCTATTTTAATAACAAAAAGTAGAACATTCTTGAGTGCTTTAACTTCCATAATGTGGTTTGTATTGGATGGGTTGGCATAATGTTTAAAGTGTTTACCTTACAGACACAAGATGCAGGGTTTGATTCTCACATGAGGTAATTGGTTCGGGTTAAAATATCTTACAAGGGCAGTTAGCCTAGTACTAATCTAAGAACCTAAGTAAAACAATGATTCCGGTAACAATAATTTCTAAATTAGATTTTTGCTCATAGAAGCAGTACAAACACTTTCTTAAAAGCTGAAATTATTTCTTCCCTTTACTGTGAGTGATATAGTAAGAGTGAGTAGAGATGGCTGAAGGAGGGGGGAATAGATTGGTGTGAGGAACTTGGGGAAAGGGGAATATAAGATCTTTCATGGTCTCTTTCATCCCCATTTAGAAACTATTAGAACTAAGGTTGCATATCTTAGTTCTTTAAAAAAAATATATATATATCTTTGCTACTAATGGGGAAAGCCTGTGATCGTTTACATGCTATCTTTTCTGTATTCTAATTATTGTTATGCATTTTTGAGGTTCAAAGCTTCAGTAATTGAGATAATTTTATGTTGTAGTCATTTCACTGGTTTGCTAAGTTCTAGGTCAGATCCAGCTTTTATTGTATTTGATGTTGTGACTCTTCCACCTCTAGCAGTCCATGGGTTTTACCCTTGTCCTAACACCCAGCCCAGCTTCTCTTTAGTACGTCTTTGGAAATTATTGCTAGAATGTTGTCCTCCTTGCTCAGTTTCCCGGTTGTAAATTTCTGCTTGCTTTGGGGAGATGAGCTACTTGATTGATTTTGGTGATTTGATTAGTGGTAGTGATGGGATTTAAGTGCAAGTCTTGTGATCACAAAATTCCTCTGCAGGCCAAACCTGTGTTTTTTTTAGGATTAGGACCTCTCATTTGAAATGGAGCACGGTATTTGTAAAGTTTTTAAAGAGGACATTGATAAAAGGATCAGACTTAATTTGAAAGATTCAGTGCCCAACGAGGGTTTACTCCCTGAATAACCTCTGTCTTCACAGAGATCTAAAAATGTGTTTCAGGTGTTCGTAGACCAAAAATCAGAGGAAAGGACAATGGTATTCTTCTATTTCTAATGAGCCTTTTGTGTTCTATCCCGAACGACTAGGCAGGAAGGTAAAGATTCTTGCAGAGATTTTGATTTAAAACGGTTTTGTAGTTGAGGACCACCTACCTACTCTCTCCTTTTTCTCTTTGCCAGAATCACCCTTTCTAGACATGTTTTTGCTGTTTTTTCAGGTCCTTTTTTTCCACTGGATTCATTCATTGGTTATGGCAGAATCAGGTTGCGGTATGTTTTGTCCTTCCCACCTAATTCCAGGAAATGTGTGTTAGTCTGTTATTATCCACATTTCTGCTTCCTCATTCTCATTGGCCCCTTTATTGAAACCAGTCCTGATGAGGCCAGTAAGCAGCCTGCAGTTTCTGACCTGGATGGATTTTTCCACATCATTGTTGCTATTGGCATCCTGATTATTGCTGAGTACTTCATCAGCTCCTGGCATGTAAGCACTCAGTTTTCAGCCACAGTATTTCTGCCAACACCCACAACACTGATTTTCAGGTTAGATATTTTTAGCTTTTGAGTCTTGACTGTCCTTGGTGTATCATAGCACCTTTTTATTTGTTATTGGTACTGACACTGCAGAGGTTATTGGCAACATTGTCAGTAAGAATCAGAACTTATCTTTTTGTCAATATCCTTTGCACCATTTGTGGTATTGCCAGTGACAGTGGTGCTGATATTGCAGATTTCAGTTTCTCCCAACAATTGTGGGAGCAGTCTATAACTTCCTAGTTTTTTTCCCTTCAGAGTACAGAGTTGGAGGATCAGTGTCAAGAGCATTTATATTCCTGTTTACAGTTCTTTTGGTTCTAAATACTGTGAGCATCCCTCCTTGGGATTAGAGGGAAAATATTGTGCAAGAGGAAATGCATCAACTCCTTGTTAGTGTCTCCAGTATCCAGCACCAGCAATGGAAATGCAGGAATTCTACTCCTGTGCTATCCCAGATTCTCTCCAGATAATGTATTGCAGCTTTTTGCCTCTTCCTATCCTTTCCCCATCTTTCTGGGTGGATCTTTTTACCAGAAAGTCATGAAGACAGAGGGATTGATGTAATGGTTTATATCTTTAACTCCTAAATGCAAGGTGCTGGGCTTTTTTTTTTTTTTTTTAATCGGACTATGGGCTATGCTTGTAAATAACCTGCAGACTGGTATCCTGGCATTTGCCTATGAGCCTATAACGTTATGGCCTCTGTGTTTAGGAGACTGGAACAGATGAGTCCAAAACCGCATTATTGCTTTTTCTCTACTCTGGCAGCCCCAAAAAAGGCTGCCACTCCTCATAGCCTAGCAGTCCATTCCCCTGGAAGATAATGATGGTTTTGGGGCTTTGGACCACTTTGTGAAACAGGCATGCATCCTCAACTTTTTTGATGAAGAATTTAGTTATTGATTTTATTTTGTGTGTTAAAAGGTTTATCCTGATATTTCAGGTAAGATATTCAAAACACAGGCGAGATATTCTGGTGAAGGACTGCAGTGTGAGCTTTCCTCTCAAGCAGTGACTTGGTCCATGTTATATTAACATTTAGTGTGGCACCAAGGTATCATAAGCAGTTGAACTTCGTTACAGCAAATAGTTTTTTTACCCACAGTTTGTGTGCCCTACTTAAATATCCCTTTTAATGATGCCATCCTGTTTGGTTCTATAGTTAAGTGCAAGTTGGAGAATATTGAGAAGGCAAAAACTCTTGTGGCTTTTTTGTCATCCCTCTCGCAGGCCATAACACAGTTGCTCCTCTACCTATCCCACTCGGGCCATTTGTCTCACTGGAGTGGGAGATGAGCATCAGTAGGTTAGGCGAAATTCCTGCCTTGCTGTAGGATCATAATCAGGTAATCATCTCTGTGGTTAGAGTGTGGTGCTACCGATTCTGCAGACTATCTTATTCTCTCCCCTGCTGAGGCTATTTTTAGCAGAGCTGTTTGTTGTTGTTGCCATCTGAGGGGAAGCAATCCATCATAGGCTGAGTTCTCCTTGGCTTTGCGCAAGAGTACTAGGCAGCATGAGCTTGCTAGGCTTTAGCTCCATGGGGTGCAGCATGTTATGCTCCTTGGTGTCACCATATGGTGAGTCAGCTCCACTTCACTATGAGTGAGATGGCAAAGGATGCTTATTCTATCCTTCCCTGCCAGTGCCTACAGGTACATTAAGCTATGCAGTCTCAGGTCACTTATAGAGTAGTCCAAGATTTATTCTTCTACACCACAGAGTTGAACATTCAGTGTGAGTTTTCCAGGATGGAGGTGAGTCTGCTTCACTTTTGGCACATGTGTAGCAGTGGTTTCATCTGTTTGGAAAGGGTCATTGTGGGTGTGGTGGTAGTTTCTAGAATGGGCATGCACGGATAAGTAAAAATTCTCAGATCGAACTGGGGTGTCATGGTTCCCAGTCCATGGGACATCAATAGAAGTATTCCTGAGACCTTGCCTGAGTCACCCACACTATAGGGACATTGGAGAGGTGGATTTGGTTGTATAAATAGGCTATGAACTTATGCACCCCCCTCCCAGCTGCTCTCCCTTCATTTTCTTGACGTACCACTGCACCAGAAAATGTTAGCAAATGTAGTGGTCTTGAGCCACTTTTAAAAAGCAGATGTCCAAGAAACCTTAGCTGGCTGTATAGGATCCATCTGTTGTAGGTTCTTTTTAATGTACAAAAAAAATTCAAAGACTTCAGGCCAGTACTAGACCTTATTGGCCTCAATTAATTTTTTGCCAAAGAAACATTCTAGATGGTCATATGCAGTCAGTTCATGCTTGTCAAGAAGAGACTGGGTATGATGTGTGTATCTTCAAGTTGCCTACCTCCACATAATTGTTGAGAGGCAAGGAGGTTCCTTTGCTTCCTAGTAGGAGCCAACTGTTATTGACTACAGGCCCTTCCATTCATTCTCACATCAGACCCCAGGATATTTTTGAAATGCGAGTCCATGGCTGCTGTGAACCACAGGTTGCAAGATGTCATGTTGTTTCCATACCTGGATCCATCTCTTCCTGCAGTAATACTAAAACATTATAAACCTTTCTGTAGTGATACTAAAAAGCCTGGTGTCACCCCCCCCCCCCGGCTCTTCCTGTTCAAATTAAAACTTACCAATTTTTCAAGAAGTCATTTAGGAACAATATGTGTTAGCTAACATAACTAACTGAAAGCACATGGGAAGAAAATGAGTGCAGATAAGATAGTTGTAGTGATAGCAAATGGAGTTTAGAAGAAGCTGAGAATTGAGATAGAAGGAAAAATAGTGGGATAGATTGACAGCTTCCAGTGTCTGGGAGGGGTGATTTAGGAGAAGAGAAGTCTGAGTGAGGAGGTCAAAGCTAGAATCAGAGGGACTTTATCCAACTGGCACAGTATGTCCATTGTAGTCTGACTGAAGAATGCCAAAGAAGCTAAAAAGTGAAGTGTACAAAACAATGGTGCAACCAGTATTACTGTATGGTACAGAAACCTTGGCAGTAAAGGCAAGAGCAGTTGAAGCTAGAGGTGACAGAGATAAAGTGCCTGATACAGGTGGTAGGATGTACAGTGTGGGGCAGACAAAATAATGACATAACAGCAGAAACCAAAGTAGCTCCAGTTGCAGAAAAGGTAAAAAAGAACAGTTTACAGTGGCTCAGACGTGCAGAAAAGCAGAAGGCAGCCTGGTGATAAAGATTTGGGACAGACAAGAAGAACGCAAGAGGAAACGAGACAATCTAGCAAAGAGGTGGATGGATTGTGAGAGAGAAGACTTGAGACAGTAAGGCATGAGTGTAGAAGAAGGTAGTATGGTGGCATTTAATAGAGAGAGAAGGTAGCAGTGACATGACACCCTGACCCCATGTAGAAAATGGGAGAAAGGAGTTGATAGTTTTAGGGAAAGGTTTTATCCCTCAGGCTTTAGGATGTAACCTGGGCACACAGCCATTGCCCCCCCCCCCATGACCCCCACGCTTTGCTGTATTCATAAATGTCTTAATTTTTTCTGCAGTCCTTTTGATATCTTGAAATTAGTTGCTCACTTGTCATCTCTTCACTAGTTCCAGAAAATGCTTCAATTTGATGCAGTTACCTAGGACCCTGAACACAGTTCATGTTGAAATTTTATTATTAGAGGATACTTTTTCCTTATGGTGTCATCTCTGATTTCACCTTCTCTTGCCCACATCCATGATCTCTGTGTGCAGTACAACATAAATGTTCAAGTCAAAAACCTACAAGGAGCTGCAGAAGTCATGCCTGAAGGGCAGTTGGATGTTGTTCCTGGCAAGATACTAGACTCCCAATTTCAAATAAGATGTTCTGCATATAATAGAAAAGGACTTCATGTGTGTTAGCGTAAGTTGAGAATTGATATCAAGACAACGGGCAGGAGCACCCTTACTCGTAGCTGCATTAAATATTGCATTCACGTAATATGTTACTGTTTGCCCCCCCCCCCCCCAAAAAAAAAAAAAAAAAAAAAGAGTAAATACATTAAGTGGCTGAAAGCAAAACTCTTGGAATCCTAAAGGGATAAGAAGACCTGGCAGGTTGTCTGTATAGGAACCACACTTTGTAGATGTATTACAAGATAGGAGTTGCTATTAGACAACCAGGGAATAGAAAACAGTGATGTAATGGAGGAAGTAACTACAGTAGCTGTTTATGCAGTGGCATCTACAATCCCCTCTGCTGTTACGCTCCAAGCCAATATTATCTCCCCAGTAAGTGACAGCATTAACTCCACATGTTGTCACAGTTTTTCATCGGTTTAAGTTTCAGGGAGAATGAATGGTGCTGATCTCTGATTTGTCCAAGGGACCTTGTGACTGAATTAAATTGACTATGTAGTTCTTTACAAAATTTTGTTTTATTGATGCTGTGCTTCTCTTTAAATATGTACTTTCAACCCAACATTGACCCTAGGAATGTGATGCAATTCTGTGCTCCTGTGTAGCTGAGTTCTGTCATCCTAAAGACCCTGATTGGGGATTTAGCTGCTTCACTTTGTCACATCAAGTCATTTGGAACGATCTACTGGCTTCATGATTTTACAGTCTAGTTGGCAAATCTTTAACTTGTTTTGGACAATTCAGTGATTATGAAAGCTCACTTTTGGAAACTGATTGAACCAGTAGAAACCATAGCTGAGCTTGACATATTCAGTTTTTAAAATTATGTTAGCAGCATTTACTTTCACTGGTTTAGGTGCTCCAACGATAATAATGACATAGGAAGCCTCCAGACACTGGATCCGACACAGTTGGGCTTTGTCAAGGGCAGGTCGTGCCTACTGAATCTAGTGGATTTCTTTGAGAAACTCTCTAATGCCATGGATGATGGCAAAACAGCATGTACTGCCTACGTCGATCTGTCCAAGGCATTTGACACAATTCACCACTCTGGAATTATAAATAAACTCGCATAAATCCCTGCATCACCAGATGTATAGGGCACATTGACAACGATGCATGTGGTTAAAATGGGTGAATCTAGATCTAGCAAGAGGCCAGTTGCTAGTGGGGTGCCAGAGGGCTCAGTGCTGGGACCACTCTTGTTCGTAATATACTTCTCTGAAGTCAAGACTAATGTGGAAGGCCTGAGGATGACAGTTTGTCTACTACTGCAAGCTGGGGGCAGTCATCACATACCCCAGTGATGTAAATATCTTTCAGGAGGGTCTAAATGTGGGAAAAGTACATTATCATACCCTTTGAGAAGTTAAATACCCCTGCAGATTGTCAGTAACACACCCCTAAGAATAGACTCTGAGGTGAAAGGTCTAGGTACACAGATAGTAGCCTGAGCTTTGATCTCCATGTGTACACAGTGGTAAGGAAGTCCCAACTTGTAAGCAAAGCTGTGTCATCCAGATCCAAGGAAATTATAGTCCAATTTTAAATGACCCTCAGACCAGTAATAAAGTACAATGTGCTGTTTGACATGGACTTGACTAGGAACTTGCAGCAGCTGGAGTGACCTTAGAGGTTCCTCACAAAGAAAAATACAGGGTGGTGTTAACATGAACTATGTGGCTTGACTAAAAGTCCTATCCCTTTACTTTATCTCCTACCGACTATTAAGGGGTGACCTATGCCTGACCTAAGAGGTGCACTCAAAAACAGTCCTGTTGGAGTTGCTACACACCCGTAAGTGAAACAGTACGAGGGTCACCCAATCTAGGATCTAAACTTAGCGACTCAAACAAAACATGCTGGAGAGACGTTTGCGTCTCAAAGTTTGACCCTCCTTTGGAACAGGCTTCCTAATCACATTAAGCAGAGCCCTTCCTTGGCCCTGTTCAAACAAAGTTTGGATCAATCGACGTGGAATTGCAATTTCACACCTGGCGTAGTGCATATGTCCCTTATGGACAGGAGCAATTTGTAAATACTGAATGCATAGGCACAAATCCATGCCATCCTCTTTCCCCTGGGGGCCATGTATTTGGGTAAAATTGGGTTATATTGGTTAGGCTTGTAAGGGCCCTTAAGCCATTAGCCTAGTAATCTCCTATGAATATATGGAGTAATATTGAGTTAGGAGAACTTGTTGCAGGCTCAGTTTTACCTGTCCTCTGGTTTACTTCACCAAAGTCAGAATATCCTCTTTATCCCTGAAATTCAGTAACTTGCTTATCAGCTGTCTTATTTGTGCCTTCTTTAGTACAGATTTAGGCAAAATGTTGTATATTTGCTCAAACCCAGTTACTAGCATGGCTTAGCAGTACACAAGTGTTTTCCAATAAAATGAATGGACTCCACTTCTCCACTTCTACTAACTTTGTATAATTGTAATATTTTGTAAATTGCATTTTTGCTGTTTGTCAGCTTTAGCTACTCCATTACTTTTTTATTTATTTTGTTTATCGTGTTAGTCCTAGTAGGGTAGTAGCCTGTTTTCAGAGAACATCCGGGATGCTATTCATGCTAACCAGGTGCAATTTGTCCCTAACACCAGGGAACTGCCTTTACTCTTTTTGATAAGTGATGTGACATATTTTACATTCGCCTGAGCAACAACCAGTTCAGGCAGATAGTTTTCCATTTAATATAGCATCTAAAGGATGGCACAGAAGGAGTGTTGCATTCCCAGGGTAATAGTTTAGGAGGAAATATCTGGGATTTGGCTCAACATTGGAGCCACACATTTGTGACTCGAAGTCTTCTACCCCCAAGCCTAAGATGCCAAAGTCTGAAAGGGAAATAAGTTTCTTACAGCTGACATTGTACAGATCCCCTGCCACCTCTGCCAGGTCTGTTCACAGGATTTAGTGAGGCTGATGCAAGGCATCATGGGTTTTATGAAGAGTAGGCAACACACCCTGGAAAAGGAACCTGTACCAGGAAGGGACATTTGGGAGATGCTAATTCCTCAAGAGTCAGAGGATGAAGAGGTGCCTTTGTAGAGCACCTTCCCCCTCGCTAGTATTTCTGGCTGTGAATCAGAAGACACCCTGTCCTCAGCATTACTGCCCTGAGGACTTGGCCTTTGGCGATACCCTTCCTAGAAAGAAGGAATCTTTCAATTGGTAGTTTAAGGAATTCTCCTAGTCTCAAGATTACTCTTGAGATTGCTTTCTCCTTGATCCCTGGCTATGTTTTCAGTCCTTAAAGTCTAGAATGGCGTGTTTGCTGACATCAGTGCAACCAGATTCCATACCTCCTGCCCCCCAAATGCTTGTAGGCATCTATAGGGTGCTTGTATCCCAGAGGTACCTCCATAAAAATCCTGTGGTAGACCCAACTGTGTTGTCTGTGGAGTCCCCCCCCCCCCCCAAAGGGATCATTTGGGCCTGTATCCAAGATCATTTTGTCAGATGATGGCAAGAATCGACCTAGGACTTACTGGCAAAAAGACCTATGCCTTAGCCAGCCTATCGATGAGAGTTCTGAACTACCAGTTCCACATGATCAAAGTACCAAACTAAGTCAGAGGGGATAAAGGTAAAAGCCTCCAAAAGGACATCTAAGAATTCTGCAGTGTTGGCTTCAGTGTCTCCAGGCACAGAATACATTTAAATGTGGCTGTGATGCATTCGGTGTATGATGTGGTGCTGCTGGGCCAGTGACAAGGAGATGTGCCTAGCTGAGGTCAGAGTCTTGTCAGACCGTGTTGTAGAAAAGCTCATTAATACTCCACTAGATAAGGAGCTCCTCTTTGGGACCGCAGCAGCGAAGTTGTCAGATTAGACCAGGAGGAGGAAATAAATGAAGTCAAAGAAATCAATGCCCCCCCCCCCCCCGATAACAAAAACTACTACAGCAAACCCTTGCTATTTCCCCCCATAGCAGGAAAAAAAACAAAGCCCTCCAGAGGGAAGAGGCCTAGGTATCAGCAAAGGTGGCAAAAGAAGGGGTTGGGGGGTTCAAAGGACACTGTTCCTGGTAGCGAGCAGGTGTAACTATGTTCAACACCTCCTTCCCCTCCATTCCAACCCTCCCACGTATTTGGGAGAAAGGCTTGTCCCTTCCTTCACCAAGGACAAATGGGTACTATAGCTTATAAAACAATTTACTACCCACATTTCTGGTAGACTCGCCTTTCCTAGGTATCCTTCCATGTCTAAAATACCAAAGAAACTGAATTCCACCCTTCATAAAGTTGCTACTGCAGCAGGGTTCCATTCAACCAGTTCCTCCAAGAGAGTAGGATACAGGATTCTTTTCATTTGTTTTCTTAGTCCCAAGAAAAGAGGCAATCTGGAGACCAATACTAGACCTCTCAAAACTCAACAAATGCCTGGTAATACCCAAATTCAGCATGCTGACCTCACATAAACTATATCCCTTCCTTTTTTATGGGCTTGGATGGTGACTGTGGATTCGATGGATGCTTGCCTTCATGTTCCTCTCCTTCAGGAGCAAAGGAAGTCCCTAAGTTTTCAAGCTGGGAGATCTCACTACAGTTTTGTCCCTTACCATTTGGTTTATCTGCTCTACCAATAGAATTTACTAGATGCCCTAACACCAGTTGTTACATTTTGCAAATTCAAGGGAATCCTCGCTTACCCATGTTTAGATGATTCCTAACCTAGGGAACATCTCAGCAGAGTTGCTGTCAGCCATGCATACCCCCATTGGTTGCTTTCAGAAGGTGATCCTCACCCAGAATTGTCCATAAGACACAACTGACACTGAACAGAGTTAACTTCCTGGGACAAACGGATGACTCTTTCCAAATACTTAGCTTTTATTCAGTTAATCAGCCATTATAGCAAGGGAATTTCTGAAGATGCTGGAGTATGTGACTTTGTTTACTGAAGGTTCAACTGGCTAAGTTAAACATGAAGAAACTGCTGTGGTTCCTAAAGAAATTGCTTGTACCAACACACACTGGCAGCAGAACTTGTCATATGCCTGAGTGTTCCTGTGGTAGGAGGAGACCGTCAAATCCAACCCAGGAGCCCCCTTCCAACTCCCAGAAACATCCAACCTCCGAACAATCAACAGTTCCAATCTGGCTTGGAGAGTGCACCTGGGAGAGTCCAAGAGTCATGGGACAATTACCTGGCAACCTACAACATCAGTGTAAAGGAAATGCTAGCAGTCGTACTACCCTAGAGAACATTCCAAGAAAGACTAGTGTGAGGAGCAATAAAGATACTAACAGACATTTCTACTGTGATGTGGTATATCATCTAGAAGGTGGAACTCATTCCTTCCAAGTATGCACAGATCCCTACTGGAACTGAAGGAATTGATGCTGAAAAGGGAAGTTTTTCTGGTCCTGGCCCACAAATACAGTGCGCCACAAAGACACTTTTTTCTCTTCCTTGGAAAACAGGTAGATCAGCAAGTTCTGTTCGAAGGCAACCCAGACAGAGGTATATGCTTTGACCTTCTAACCTATAACAAAGGGTCTATCATCCACACAACCTGAGGGCACTCAGTATGACAACTTGGATTATTGGCTGTTGATTCTATTCATCAGTCAGTCTTTTTCAGAGGATGTGCTAGCAATCCTTGAGGAAGATAGAAAACAAAGCATCAGAAAGTTGTTCTTTTGATGAGACCTTAAACAGAGCCCGTCATCTGCCTGAGTTGGTGGTAACTTGGGTTGATGTTAAGAGATTCCAGAACACCAATCAAAACTTGTAGTGGTCTTTTATTTATATACAAAAAAATTTTCTTACAACATATTTACAAAGTTTTAAAAAGGTATACATACATAGATAAATATATTTATACACATTCATAATTTTCCTAAGTCGTACTAAATTTCATCCCTATTCAACCCCCAGTCCTTTTCCCATTACCACCATCTAATTTTACTTAATATTGTTGCTAAAATCCATTTACCATCAAACATAATTTAATTTATCCTTTCATTAACCCATATGACATAAAATAATGTTATGTTGTCTTCATCTCGCCTCCATTCTTGGTTGGGTTCGGAACCGATCCTTGCCTCCAACTCGGCCATGTACTATTGCTTGAGAGCTTTTTACTGGCTTGAGGCTAGCCCCTATCCCAACATGCCTAGTGGTAGTTAACCAGATCTCGTTTGCTCTTGTTTATTTTAGTAGTGTTGTTGTTGCTGTTTCTCTTTGGTACTGTTGTGGTTATTGCTAGCATGTTCAAAGATCCTAAAGTGTCAAAACCTTTGGGTTTTAAAATGTGTGACTCGTGCTACCAGATGTCCTTTATGGATGGGCACATGAGCTGTCTCTATTGCTTAGGGGGCTGTACAACTGCAGGACTCGTGTTCTGTATGTCGTAGTTTTAGTTCTTGGGTCCTGCAGGAGAGAAAAAATAAGTTGATTTTGTGAGACTTATTAAAGAGTCCCTTTGATGTTTCTACTGAGGGTTCTCAGCCAGTAAAAAAAAAAAAAAAAAAACAGGACAAGTCCCCTAAGCCATCGTCTTCGTCGGCTCTGACTTCGGAGCCATCTCAGTCTAAGGACAAACCTGCGAGTTTGTCAGATCCGAGTGTCTGTTCCAACAAAGCTCTTTCTCTGGTGGTTTCGGAGCCAGTCAGGGCTTACAAGAGAACCAGGTCTCCCTTTCTGAACCCGGTGCGGTCTGTTCCACAGTCCCCGCTGTTGCAATCTGTGGCAGGCAGTCAGTGGTCTTCCTCTCATTCCTCTCGATCGTTCAGGAGTCTTTCGGATCATGATGTGGAGAGGGTGGTGAAGAGGCTTCTCAAGGCACAGGCATTAGCTAAATTGTTATCGAGCCCAGCCCACAAGGAATTGACGCCAACAGCCCAACCCGCACCATTATGGATTCCTTCTCAGACTCTCTGAGTTTGGAGGCGGAGTGCATGGAAATTGTTGTGGTGGAACCGTCGGCTCCGATTACCACTGGTCTATCTTTTCCGACTACCGCTTCGATCTCTTTGTTGTCTCAGTCTATCAAGGGATCTGGGGGCCGATGCTCTCTTCTGCTCTGAACGGGGGAGTGGCATTGGACCCTTGTCAGACCCCGCTCTCCCTCTCAGGGCATCGATGCAGGTGAGCTGGGCTCTACATCGGCCTCAAAGCCATCACCCTCTGTTCGGAGATCTCTGGGCTCTTTGGAGCCGGGGACTCTTTCAAGTCGGGACCTCTGTGTCTTTGAGGTGATGAGCATGATGTCCTCTGAGACCGCTCCACCCTCAGCTCCATTGGCTCCTACTCTTTCAGTGCCTGAGTCTGCCTCCGATACATCCCCCTCACCCCCAGCGTAGGGAACCCATGCTCCAGGACACCCCACTGGGCGACCCCACTTCTTCCGAAACCTCCCCTGAGCGCTCCTCGGAAGAGAAAATGCAAGAGGAAGCATTTGGACTCCCCTGAGTCTCTCACTTCAGAGACAGACTTGGTGGACTCCGAAGGGTTCCCATGGGCCCCCTCTGAGGATCTCTCTTTTTAAGACATCCTGGAAATCCTTAGAGGGGTGGCTGGAAATCCCTCGTCCCTTCTGAGGACAAGTCTGTGTACCTGGATGCATTTGGTTCCTGACCCTCCATCTCTTGGGTGTCTCTGCCTTTCGACCCTGTTGCTGGCCTTAGTGAGTCAGATGGTGTGGAGGTCCCCAGAGACTATAAAACCAGTTCCGAGGAAGCCCAATAAATTCATAACTGCTCCAGAGGAAAGGTCTTTTCTACCTAAGGGTGTGCCTGTTGATGCTATGGTGGTGGCGGCAGCCAACAATAAAGAATTAGCGGAGACATCTGTCTGTCTGCTGAACAAAGAGTCTCGTATGATGGACAGGTATGGGAAGCGTATGTTTGCTTCAGCGGCCTTTACTCTCAGGTCACGGAGTTTTGTCCAACTTTACATTCCTTCAAATGGATCTACTAAAGGAACTAGGAGATACCCTACAGGATCCTACAGCTGAAGGAGTTGCGAGCAAGGCGGCTTCACAGCTTGCGACCTTGACATCTGTAGTTAACTCCTCCATGCGCCTGATCTCTTACGCAGCAGATAGCAAGTAGGGCAGCAGGCACAGGAGTTGCTTTGCATAGGCAGTCCTGGATGCGCCTTTGTCAATTTGCAGAGCCCTTCAAGTCCTTTACCAATATCCCTTTGACGGCTCGTCTCTGTTTAGGCCTCAGGTAAAAGAGACTCTTAGCAGGTGTGAACGGGATGGCAAAACTCTCTCTGCCATGGGAGTACGTTTTTTTCGCTCCCTCTAGACCTTAACCTAAGGGTCAGAAGAGCGGGAAGATGTGGTTCAGAAAATCCCAGGGAGTTTCGCCTGACACACGTGGAGATTTTTCCCCCAGTGGCAGAGGGGGAAATAATAATGGGAGCTGCTGATCCTGTGGCGGGGGGGGGTGTTTGCAGAATCAGGCCAACAGAGACACCTTCTCTGGCAGGCCTTTCCATCACTCCTGAAAGGAGGCCTGACTGTCTGCCTCTGGAGGCAATCTGGGGCAGATTATCCCAGTGCCCAAAAGCCTGGCAAACAATCACGGAAGATACATGGGTACTGTCAGTAATTTCCAGGGGTTACAAAATTCCTTTCTCCCAACCACCCCGTACAACAAATCAGATATTCCCAGATGTTCCACCCAGTCTTTGGGATCAAGCAAACCTAGAAGTTCAAAGGTTGCTAGAAAAAAGAGCCATCCAAGAAGTCCCCGCAGACAAAATCGAATCCGGCACTTACTCAAGGCTCTTTTTATTTCCGAAAAAGATAGGGGACTGGAGGCCCATTTTGGATCTCAGCAAACTCAACAAATCCGTCAAGAAAACAAAGTTCCGGATAGTAACACTGCAGTCCATTCTTACTTTTTTGGATCAGGACAATTGGATGTGCTCCATCGGTATCCAGTATGCGTACCACCATATAAAAATGGACAGGCAGTCCCAGGAGGTACCTACGCTTCTGGCTGGGAGCCAGTCATTACCAGTTCAGAGCTCTGCCCTTTGGTCTCACCACAGCTCCCAGGGTGTTCACCAAATACATGGCAGTAGTCACGGCTCATCTGAGGCGTCTAGGATTCCAGGTGTTTCCATATCTAGATGACAGGCACCTCACTGCCACCACCGAGCATCAGCTGATCGAGGCACAGGGCTTCATTGTTCACACCTGTACACAACTAGGCATCACCATAAACTGTGAAAAGTCTGCCTTGTCAGTATATTACATTTACAGGGGCAAATTTAGACACAAGGGCCATGATAACAAAACTGCCTCACGAAGTGTGTTAACCATTCATCAGGTTTTATTCCTCATGAAAAGTAAGAGAATCCAGGCAAGATTCATCCTCATTTGGGTTTGATGGCTGCAGCGATTACCTTGGTCCCTATGGCACGCTTCTACATGAGAATTCTGCAGTGGTTCCTTTTGGCTCAATGGTCATTCCAGGATTTACCAATGTCACATCAGATTTGGATCACGGAGTCATACAAGAAGAATTTAGCATGGTGGCTTCACTCCCCTCTGGTATCAGTGGGCAGACCGTCCCTAACTCCCCCCGACCCATAGCCACAGTGACCACGGACGCTTCCCAGATAGGGTGGGGGGGGCATTATCTGGGATAGACTGTTCAAGGGACTTGGCAAGAACATGAGTGCCACTTGCACATCAATGTCCTAGAGATGAGAGCAGTGAACTACCTAGCATTCTACTTAACACCGAATGCGTGATAAGAGACCTTGGGACCCTGGACAGTAGTCTCTCCTTTTGATAGTCACATCGCCACAATAATGAAGAAGTCCTTCTACATGGCACACCTCATCATAAAAGGGTTCTCATCTAGGAAAAAAGAGGTAATTGTTCCCCTCTACTCGTCACTCATTTAACCCATTATAGAGTGCAACGCCCCTTTTGGAATGTACCTCACAAGACATCTGCAGCAGCTGGAAAGGCCACAGAAGTACCTCACAAAGAGGATTACTGGCCTCTAACAAATGCCCTTCACTGACTGCCTCAAAAAAACTCCAGCTTTACTCTGTAGCATATCGCCTACTCCCAAGGTGATCTCTGCCTAACATGTAAAGCTATGTCAAACCCAGAGCTGTTGGACATGCTACACCTAAAGAAATCCCAATCCCTCCGAGCTACACTATCTATGGACCTAAACCTTGTCACCACAATAAACAGGACATGCTGGAGGGATAGATTCCTGTCCTAGAGACTTCCTATAATCTGGAACAAGCTACCCATCTATGTCAAGCAAAGTTCTTCATTAGCACTCTTCAAGAAAAATCTTGATGAGTGTATTTGAAGTAGGAAATACACCCCGGGGATCACTTCTGTGTCTCTGCTGGACTGTGGCACAGGAAAATAACTTTATTGGGTGGTGTAAGCTATGGAACCTTGCTGGCTAGGCTTACGTAGGCCCTTGGGCTGATAGTGTAGTACCTACTTATGAACCTAAGACTCTCTACCTTTGGGGACTATAGCATTTCAGATGGACAATATGTTGGTAGTATAGTACATCAACAAACAGGGAGGAACCATGTCTTATCCCTTGTGCTGAGCGGCTCTACGAGTATAGTAATGGGTGATGTCTTCCCCATGCTTTCTGGTTGCAGTGCACATTCTGGGGAAAACTTGATAGCAGACGAGCTCAGCAAAGCTATTCTGATGCATCACGAGTGGTCCCTGAAACAGGAAGTTGCAGAGTTGATTTTTTGGAAATGGGGCCAGCCATGCTGCGATCTTTTTACCACTCCCCTCAACAACAAATGCAGCAGCTACTTTGCTCTAGTCCCTCCACCGGGACAATCACCCAGGGACGCACTGGTTCACGATTGGCTCCCGGGACTGCTTTATGCCTTCCCACCATTCCCCCTGATCCCCAAGGTTCTTCAGAAAGCAGAGTCGTTGGGTTGCAAGTTAATCCTCATTGCTCCTTACTAGCCTCGTCAGATTTGGTTCCCATTCCTTTGGCCTCATCTGCAAAGGGAGCCTTGGATTACTGGACCCAGTTCCAGATCTGCTGACACATCAGTCGGGTGCTCTCCACCCTTCTGTCCATACTCTCAAACTGACTGCTTGGTTTCTCCACTTCCGGTCTTGGCTCCCAATTCTTTCCCCGGCAGTTCAACACATTTTGATTTCATCCCTTAAAACCCACTACAAGAAAACTTTATGCTATTAAATGGAAGAGGTTCTCTTGTTAGGCAAAAAAGAACGACATTGATCCTTTTACTGCCCCCATTTCTAAGATTCTGGAATTACTTGCTGAAACATTTGAACGAGGAGCAGTGGCAGCTACTATCGGGGATGTTCTTCGTGTTTCATTGTTGTAGTCATTACATTTGGGTTATCTGCTTGCAGGTAGCCCTCAGCTGGCCTGATTATCAAAGTCTTGTGTCCTGTGTCGGTTGCGGTCTCTTCTTCCATGATGTCAGGTAGTCAGGGGTATAAAGCATGCAGCTGACACCATTACCCCAGTCTTTCTTGCCGTGCGGTGCACGAAGCAGAAGCAGTTTGCAAGTGCTGGTCAGCCGACTCCTGGAATTCTCGTTTTCGAGTTTCAGAACCGAAGTCTTCTAAAAAGCTAAGTACCCCGTTGGGGATCCTTTTTCTTGCTCTAAACCAATGTCAGTAAAAGTTAACAATTGTATTACTTGTGGAAAGCAAATACCTCATAAAGATTTTCATTCGTACTGCATTCCTTGCTTAGGCCTAGATCACGATGTCCCTCGCTGTCAGTTTTGTGCCTTATTCAATCCTCGTTGGTTCATTTTCGTATATAACTATTTTGGTACTCTGTTTAATTATCCAGAAATGGTTTCAGTAAGCCATCCGACTACCGACATTTTGAAAAAACGTAAAGATAGACAGACTGACCGCATAGGTCCAAAGCTGCCAGTGACACTTCCGTTCAGCTAGTTGCCAGTTCACCGGTACTCAGGTGCTTTCGCAGCCCCTGATGCCCATTACTTTAGATTTGCAGGCATTTACTGAGACCCATTCGCAGTCCGGTATGCCACGAGATGCTTCTTTGACTATGGAATCTGAGGATGTCTCTACCTTGGATGGCTCCGGAACCGCTGTGCAGGCACCGGCTTCTGAGGGTGTATTCAGGCCTACTGACTTGCATATCAAGCCGACTCCATCTTCTTCAAGGCCTAAAACTCAATCCACGCCTAGAAAACGTGACATCCAAACTGCATGGTCAGGCCCACATGCCTAAAAAAGAAATGATAAAAATAGCTGAAGACCTTATTCTAATTAGGGGAAGCCACCCTTCTCCCTCTAAGAGACCTAGGACCGATTTTCCTTCTGATTCTTCTGATCAGGATTCTGAAATTTTTGTTTCTTCTGATGACCAAGATTTACCCTTATCTACCTATGAGGATTCTGATGCAGAGGACTCCATTCCCTCTGCTTCCCCTCCAGAAGATTTCTCTTTTGGTGACATTTTGCACACTCTTAGGGAGCATTTCCGCTGGGAAAGCCAGGATTACTCTGACTCCAAAAAGAGGCTTAGGGAATTTTTACTCCTTCCTCAACACAGGCCTTTAGCTATCCCCCCTGTACTGGATATTGTAGGTGATGCCTTCTTGGAATCTAGCCTGGCCCCAGACACCTTACCTCTGGCTCCCAGGAAACCTGACAGGTATTACAGAGTACCTGATTCTCACAAGTTCCTCTTTAAGAATCCTACTGCAGACCCAGAGACCATTTCACATGGACCCAAAGGCATTAAGGCTACTACTGCCAAAAACCCTACCCCCCTGATACAGATTCCAGGGCCCTGGACAGATGGGGTAAGAAGGTATACACTTCTGCTACTTTGGCCATTAGGGCCTTAAACTGCCAGTTTCATATGTTAAAGTACCAGCAGCATATTATTGGATTACTTAAACAGAAATTGATGTTGATTCTTGACTGTGCTGAAAATAAAGAATTACAGGATTTAATGCATTCTGCTGAACAAATTGGTAAACATACTTTGCAGTGTGGTTTTGACTCCTTAGAGGCATCTTGTAGGGCTGCTGTTACTGGGTCTGTTTTTAGAAGGCATGCTTGGCTTAAGAAGCAAACTCTGCCAGATCATGTTAAAGCCAAATTACTGGATGCTCCCTTAAACCAAGACCGCCTGTTTGGCAACAAAGCAGAAATAGTTCTTAAAAAGATGGAGGAAAAAGCTAAATCTGTGCAAACTGTTAAAGATTTCCTGCAAGTACAGCCTCCCAGATTTAGTAGACATTGGCCTAAGAATTGGTCCTTTCCCGTCTCTTCCAGACCTTCTCAGTCCAAATCCAGGAACAGCAGACCACCTAGGCCACAGTCTCAAGGTACTCACAGACATAAGCTGTGGGGTGCTCCCACTTCCAAAGCTGGAAGTAGTAAGACACCCCGTTTGGTAAACTGTCACAATGACTTAACCTTAAACCTTCCAAGCCTTGCTCAACTGAACACACCTTTAGGGGAAAGAGCGCCCTGCATGAAAAAAACTGGGAACTCATTACCCAAGACAAATGGGTTATAAATATAGTTTCCCAAGGATACAGATTTCACTTCCACACCTTACCAACCCGAAAAGGTTGGCCAGACCTACCCCCAAATCAGTGGGCAGAATCTCAACAGCAGGTTCTCTCTCTTCTAAGTATCAGGGCTATTCAACCTGTCCCAGCAGAAGAATGGGGGCAAGGTTTTTACTCCAGACTTTTCCTGGTACCCAGAAAAGACGACAACTGGCGTCCTATCCTGGACCTATCTATCCTAAACACCTTTTTGGTAATTCCAAAATTCAAAATGGTAACTCTTCATCAGCTGCTTCCCATGCTAGACAAAAATGCCTGGTTGGCAACATTGGATTTAAAGGAAGCTTACCTGCACATCCCAAAAAGGGATTCTTGCAGAAAATACCTACACTGCATTTTGGCTTATCTACTGCGCCCAGGGTATTCACAAAATGCCTAGCTCCAGTCATTGCATTTTACAGGCAAAGAAATATTCAAATAAACCTATACCTGGACGATTGTCTAATTCAGGCAGAAAGCCAGGACATACTATTAAATCATCTGGCATTTGTAAAGAAACTGCTACCCTCACTGGGGTACACCATAAACTAAAAGAAATTTCATCTAGTACCCTGCCAACAAGTTGTATTCCTGGGAGCAAGCTTGAACTCAACTTCCGAGATGGCCTACCTCACGCCGGAGAAACAAGTTTATCTGACAGCCTATTTCAAATTACTGGCCACAAAGACCCAGCTAACTGCAAGGAAAATACTGCAAGCTCTGGGGTTCATGGCCTCTTGCATCCTACTAATTCCATATGCAAGACTGCATATGAGGAAACTACAGTGGTATCTAAAACCCTATGGTGTCAACATTCTCAGGACCTGGAATCAGTGATTGCTATCATCCCTTGTATAAAAACAGAATTCCTTTGGTGGGCAGAGGCCTGTTGCCTCAACAAGGGACTGTCATTCACTTTACCTCCTGCCACCCAAACCCTAACAACAGACGCATCAGACTATGCATGGGGGGCTCACTTGGCAGGGCAGTGCATTCAGGGCAAATGGAACCAGAGTCAAATGCACCTGCATATCAATCAAAAAGAAATATTAGCTGTACAGAATACTCTGACAGCCTTCAAGGACCACATCCTTCCAGGACAATTATTGGTTAAAACAGACAACACCACTGTTATGTGGTACATAAACAAGCAGGGGGGGGGCCCACTCATACCCCCTCTGCAGTCTAGCCATGGCTCTGTGGAACACAGCCCTGAACTACCAAGTGCACCTACAGGCTCAATTCCTGCTAGGCAAGCTAAACTCACTGGTACTCAACATGTTGAGAAACAAATGGGGGAGCCCAAAGATAGACCTGTTTGCCTGTCCTCAGAACTGCCAATTGGACAAATTCTGCACAAGGACTCCCCACAGACAACCTTGAAAAGTGGATGCCCTGTCCTTCACCGGGGAAAACCTCTCAGTTTATGCCTTTCCCCCTCTGCCTCTCTTCGCCAAAGTTCTGCTAAAGATCAAACAGGACAAACCAAGGACAATACTCATTGCACCAGACTGGCCACACCAACACTGGTAACCCCTCTTGCACAATGTGTCACTGCTAGAACCATGGCACCTGCCTCAGACCCCTTCCCTGCTGTCCCAGCAGGAGGGCCAGATTCTGCACCCTCAGCTTAAAACCCTGAACCTTACAGTCTGGCTTATTACCTGAGCTCTCCATTACCATCCCTCAGTAAGCAAGTGCTAGATGTCATTCTGGAGGCAAGGAGGGCCTAGTACTAGAAAATCCTATGCTGAAATTGAAAAAGATTCTGTTTCTGGAGCCAAACTCAGGAGATGGGCACAGCAGTGCCCAGTTTACCGCATATTCTTCAATACTTAACAGAGATGCCTTTCCTTTTCTTCTATTAAAATTCATGCCTCTGCCATTTCAGCACATTATAATATGGAGCTACCCTTCTTCTCTCACCCCCTGCTGAAGCAATTCCTCAGAGGGGCTAAAAATTTAAGACCATCCAGGAGAGGCCCTACTCCAGCCTGGGACCTTAACTTTGTATTGGAAAAGCTCACTTTACCTCCCTTTGAGCCAGCTGCAACTGCAGAGTTGAAATTCCTTTCTTGGAAAACAGCCTTCCTTCTAGCCATCACTTCAGCAAGAGGAGTGTCTGAATTACAGGCCCTCATGACAGTGGAGCCCTTCATCATCTTCCATGCAGACAGGGTGTCCCTCAGGACCACTCCTTCCTTTATGCCCAAGGTGGTATCCAGTGTGGCCCTTAATCAGTCCATTCATTTGCCAACCTTCTTTTCTAATCCACAGAACAAAAGAGAATGAATACTGCACTCTTTGGACATGCACATACAAGTTAGATTTTATTTGGACAGGACTAAGCCTCTCAGAAAAATTCAACAGCTGCTAGTTGCCTTTGCTGCAGGGGCAGAGGAGAAGGCCATTTCAAAGCAAACCATTTCTAAGTGGATAGGCCATTGCATTCATTTCTGGTATAAGCACCGTGGAAAACCTACTCCACAGGGGATAAGATCACATTCCACCAGGGCTGCATCAACTTCAACAGCCTTTCTTAGAGGTGTTCCTACCAGGGACATCCTGGAAGCTGCTACCTGGAGTTCTGTTCATACCTTCACCAAGCATTACCACTTGCCCATTTTCTCTAAATCCAGAGCTTGTTTTGCCACTGCAGTCTTGCAGGGCCTAATAGCTGGTCCTAATGCTTTCTAATTGTCTCCTCCCTTCCTTAGCTTTGGGACTCTACCCAAATGTATTGACTGCAACAGTGAAACATGAAGAACATAGTACAGTTGTGTACACTTACCATAAATGTAGATGCTTGAGTGTATTCACTGTTGCAATCCTGGTTACCCTCCCTCCAGCCCCCTGACTTCTATTTGCTGTCTTCTTCTTTACTGTATTTAAGCTTTCTGGTGTATTTGCTTATAGTTGGAGGTGTAACCTTGTATATAATTGCTTCCCATTATGGGGGCACCTGACATCTGGGGCAAGAATGGCATCGGCTACATGCTTTATACCCGTGACTACCTGACGTCATGGAAAAAGAGACAGCAACTGATGCAGGACCCAAGACTTAGATAATCACGCCGGCTGAGGGCTACCTGCAAACAGATAACCCAAATGTAGTGACTGCAACTGTGAATACACTCGAACATCTACATTTATGGTAAGTGTACACAACTGTACTTCCAGCTAGATGCCATTTCTAATTTTCATGTAAGAGAAATGGGATCTAACATGTCCCACAGGCTATGTAGAGCATTCCTAAGAGGTATTACCCTCTTAAGACCTCCAATAAGAGAACTTCTCCCCACCTGGGATTTAAATCTAGTTTTAAAGAGACTCCTTCTCCCCCCCTTTGAGCCAGCGTACATTGAAATTTTTGACATTAAAGACCTTTTTCTTAATCGCCATTACTTCAGCGATGAGGGTTTTAGAGTTACAGGCCTTATCTATTCGTCCCCCTTACTTGATTTTCCACAAAGATAGAGTTTCTCTCAGAACCAATCCCTCCTCCTTACCCACGGTGTGTTCAGAGCACAATTTAAATCAATCCATAGAGCTTCCTGTATTCTTCCCCAATTATGGCAACAAGGCAGAGTCCATCAATTGGATGTTCATAGGCAGTTATGGATGTTCATAGTGTTTCACTGTTGCAGTCATTACTCTTGGGTTATCCTGCTGGCAGGCTACCCGCAGTCGGCCTGAATTCCAAAGTCCTGGTCCGGCGTCGGTTGCTGTCGCCTCTTCCTTGAAGTCAGTGTGCCAGGGGTATAAAAGATGCAGCCAACGCCATTTTCTTCAGTCTTTCTTGCCGCGTAGTGCCCGAAGAAAAAGCAGTTTGCAAGTGCCCGTTGGCCGACTCCTGAGATTTTCACAATCGAATTTCAGATCTGAAGTCTTCATTAAAGCTAAGTACCCCGTTGGGGAAACTTTTTTCTTACTCCAGACCGATGTCAGAAAAAGTTAACAATTGTATTTCTTGTGGGAAGCAAATACCTCATAAGGATTTTCATTCTTACTGTATTCCTTGCCTAGGCCCTGATCACAACGTTGCTAGCTGTCGGTTTTTTGCTAGATTTAACCAACGTACTATTAAGCGTTGGTACGATTTTGCCTTTCATTTCTTTGGCCGAAGGTTTAATTATATAATACCGTCGGAACAGCTGATGACCGGAGTTTATAAAAAGTGCAAGGAAAAGGACAGGCATCCGAGGTCCAAAACCGACGATGAGGCCCCCGCAAGGCCAGTCGCCGGTTTTCAGTGAGGCACTTTCGCAGCCCCTGATGCCTGTTACCTCAGAGCCACAGGCCGCTTCCGACTCCCATGTGGAGCCAACTATGCCTCTGGATACTCAAGGTATTGGACCCTCGGAAATTATTCCCTCAGTTGGGTCCGGAGCCGCTGAGCAGGCATCGGCTTCTGAGGGTGTTTTCAGACCTACACAATTATATGTCATGCCAACCTCAGCTTCAAAGACAAAAGACTAAAACAGCTGAACAAGTACAGCATTCTCCTGGACAGACTTCCATGCCTAAGAAATAGATGCTTAAAATGGCCAAAGACCTAATTACTTTGATCAGGGGTCCCCATCCCCCCTCCTGATAAGAGGCCTAGGCAAGAGACAGAATATGACTCTTCTGATCATGTTTCAGTTTCCTCTGATTCCTCTTCTGAACAGGGATACTCTATTCCCCCCTATGAGGATTCTGATGCTGAAGAATCTATTCCTTCAGCCTCTCCTCCTGAGGATTATTCTTTTGGGGCAACCCTGCTTACTATGAGGGAGCGTTTTCACTGGGAGAACCAAGATTACTCAATGTAAGAAAAGGCTCAGAGACTTACTGTTACTACCTCAGCACAGACTTCTTGCTATTCCACCTGTACTAGACATTGTAGATGATGTATTTTCAGAGTCCAGCCCGTCTCCTGACTCCTTACCCCCCTGTTCCTGCTAAGCCAGACAGATATTATAGGGTTCCAGACTCTCATATATTTTTATATAAAAACCCTGCTGCTGACCCAGAAACTATATCTCAGGGTCCCAAAGGGGTCAAGGCCTCCACTGCAAAAATCCCTGTCCCCTCTAGTAGGGATTCTAGGGCACTGGACAGATGGGGGAAAAAAGTTTACACTTCTGCTACCTTGGCTGTAAGGGCTTTAAATTGTCAGTTTCATATGCTTAAATATTAGCAATATTTGATGTCACTGCTTAAACAGAAAATGTTGACAAATTCTGAATGCTCAGATAACAAGGAAATGCAGGATTTATTGCATGCAGCTGAACAAATGGGAAAGCATACCATGCAATGTGGTTTTGATTCACTGCAGGCCTCTTGCAGGACCACTGTTACGGGTTCTGTCATTAGAAGGCATGCTTGGTTGAAGGAACAGAATCTGCCTGATCATGTTAAAGCAAAATTATTGGATGCTCCATTACAGCATGATACCTTTGTTTGGTGTTAAGGCAGAAGAGGTGTTGAAGAAAATGGAGGATAAAGCGAAATCCATGCAGACAGTTAAGGATTTCTTTACAGGTACAGCCATCCAGATTTAGCAGGAACTGGCCTACAAAAAATTGGTCCTTTCCAGTATCAGACAGACCACAGAGGCAGATACAGATGCCCCAGAGGCAGATCTCAGCCCCAAGGCTCATACAGACCTAAACAATGGGGTGCTTCTACCTCCAGAAGCGGAGAAGACAAATCACAACCATACAGGAAACCGTCCCAATGACTTTCCTCTGCCAGATCCAAGCACTTACCTTTTGGCAGTCCCCTTAGGGGGAAAACTAGCACTTTTTTCACCAAATTGGCACATAATTACCCAGGACAAATGGGTATTGAACATAGTGTCTCAGGGCTACAGGTTCCATTTTCACACCCTACCAAGGGCAAAAGGTATGCCGGACCTGCCACACGATCAATGGGCAGAGGCACAAAAGCAAGTTTCATCCCTCATGGATATGAGGGCCATTCAACAAGTACCACAACAAGAGCAGGGTCAAGGATTTTACTCGAGACTTTTCTTGGTGCCCAGAAAGGACAAAGCCTGGAGACCAATATTGGACCTATCTATACTAAATACATTTCTGGATGTTCCAAAATTCAAAATGTTGACTCTGCAGCAGCAGCTACTGCCCATGCTGGGCAAGAAGGCTTGGCTTGTAACTTTGGACCTAAAAGAGGCATACCTGCATGTCCCAATCAGACAGTCTTGCAGAAGATACCTCAGGTAGCTGGCTCAATGCACTACCAATTCTCTGCACTGCCCTTTGGCTTATCTACTGTGCCCAGGGTCTTCACAAAATGCCTGGCACCAGTAATTGCATTTTGCAGACAAAGAGGAATTCAAATATATCCTTACTTGGATGACTGCCTTATTCAAGCAGAGAACAAAGACATTCTACTAAAGCATCTGGCGTTTGTAAAAAGATTACTAATTTGTTTAGGGTACACAGTAAACGAAAATAAATCAAAACTAGTACCCTCTCAAGAGATAATATTCCTGGGTGCAAGCTTAAATACAACTGCCCAGATGGCTTATCTCACGCCAGACAAACAAAGGCAACCGACTTCTTACTTCAAAATGTTGACAACAAAGACTCAGTTATCTGCAAGGAAAATCCTGCACGCTTTGGGCTTCATGGCATTCTGCTAATTCCATATGCCAGACTGCATATGAGGAAACTACAATGGTATCTAAAAAGTGTTTGGACTCAACATTGCTGGAAACATTAATTACCCTCATTCCCTGCCTGCAACAGCAGTTTCGATGGTGGGCACAGGCCTGTCACCACAACAAGGGACAGCCATTCACTTTACCCACAGCCAGGCAGACACTAACAACGGATGCATCAGACTATGCCTGGGGGGCCCACATGGCGGGAAAATGTATTCAGGGCACATGGCCTGCAAACCAGATGCATCTTCATATCAATCAAAAAGAGATGCTAGCTGTTCAGTCTGCCCTGACAGCTTTCAAGGACCTACTTCATCCAGGACAACTATTGATAAAGACGGACAATACTACAGCCATGTGGTACATAAACAAACAGGGAGGCACACATTCCTACCCCCTTTGCAGACAAGCCATGACTTTGTGGGACACAGCATTGACTTATCAAATTCACCTGCAAGCACAATTCCTGCCAGGAAAAATAAATACTCTGGCAGACAAACTCAGCAGAAACCTCATTGGATCCCCACGAGTGGAAACTGGATCCACAAGTCTTCAGCATGACAAGAAAATGGTGATGCCCAGACATAGATCTATTTGCCTCCCCCCAGAACTACCAATTACAGAGATTCTGCACAAGGATTTGTCACAAGCTAGCATGGAAAGTGGATGCCCTATCCTTCAGCTGGAAAAACCTAACAGTATATGCCTTTCCTCCACTGCCTCTCCTCCCCAAGGTACTCCTAAAAGTCAGACAAGAGAAGCCAAAAATGATACTGATTGCCCCAGACTGGCCTCGCCAGTACTGGTACCCAATCCTAAAGAACTTGTCTCAAGGTTCAGCCTGGACATTGCCTCAAACTTCTCACTTATTGACCCAACAAAACCATCAGATCCTGCAGAGCCAACTCAGAACCTTAAATCTGGCAGCATGGCGGTTAATGTAGCCATTCAGAACACCCCTCTTTCAAAAGCTGTCATGGATGTTATCTTGGAGGCCAGGAGGCCCAGTACCAGGAAATCTTATGCAGAAAAATGGAAGAGATTCTGTGCTTGGAACCATGAACAAGGAATTGACACGTTTGTACCAAGTATTCCTCAGATTTTACAATACTTAACTGAAATGCTGGACAAAGGCCTATCCTTTTCATCAATTAAGATTCATGCCTCTGCCATTTCAGCCAGTTACAATACGCAACCACCTATTTTTTCTCATCCTCTAATAAGGCAGTACCTCAGAGGGGCCAAAAACATAAGACCTCCAAGAAGAGCACCAATACCTGCTTGGGACCTCAATTATGTCTTGGAAAAGCTCACGCTACCTCCTTTTGAGCCAGCCTCAACAGCTGATATAAAATTCTTATTCTGGAAAACAGCTCTGCTCCTAGCAATAACCTCTGCAAGACGAGTCTCGGAGTTACAGGCACTCATGGCTTTGGAACCTTTTATCATTTTCCATCCATACAGGGTTTCTCTAAGGACGAACCCTACATTCATGCCTAAGGTGGTGTCCAGTGTGGCTCTTAACCAAACCATTCATTTGCCTACCTTTTATCCAAACCCACAGAGCAAGGGTGAGAGACTTCTGCATTCTTTGGACATACACAGACAGCTACACTTCTACTTGGACAGAACTAAAGCTTTCAGAAAGGCTGAGCAACTTTTAGTGGCATATGCTGCAGGATCACAAGGAAAGGCTATCTCAAAGCAAACTATTTCTAAATGGCCATTGCATTCGTTTCTGTTATTCACAGCATGGCAAATCAGTGCCTAAGGGCATTAGACCACATTCTACCAGAGCAGCAGCCACTTCAGCAGCCTTCCTCAGAGGAGTACCAACCAAAGAAATCTTAGAGGCTGCAACCTGGAGTTTAGTGCACACTTGTACAAAGCACTACCACTTACCTCTCTACTCTAAATCCAGAGCAGGCTTTGCCACTGCAGTTCTGCAGGGCCTCATAGCCTCTCCTAATCCCATTTAGCCCAGCCACCCATCCTCAGCTTTGGGATTCAACCCAAGAGTAATGACTGCAACAGTGAAACACGATAAACATAGTGCAGTTGTGTACCTACCATAAATGTAGATGTTCAAGTGTATTCACTGTTGCAGTCCAGGTTACCCTCCCACCATCCCCCTTTTATTTGCTGGGTCTTATCTGTACTTCTCTATTCTGTACAACCTATTTGGTGTATTTGCTTGTAGATGAAGGAAATGTTTACTTTAGTGCATGCATTTTTATTGGCATAATCTATTTAGCCTACCCTTCTGGGGACACCTGACATCTGGGGCAAAAAAAAACTGAAGAAAATGGCATCTTTTATACCCCTGGCACACTGACGTCAGGGAAGAGGCGACAGCAATCGACGCCGGACCAGGACTTTGGAATTAAGGCCGACTGCAGGTAGCCTGCCAGCAGGATAACCCAAGAGTAATGACTATAACAGTGAATACACTCGAACATCTACATTTATGGTAGGTACACAACTGTACTTTTTATTTACACAGGACTAAAGATTTCAGAAAATCTGACCAATTGTTTATATCCTTTGCAGACAAGAAAGGTTGTCCAGTCTCTAAAGTGACCTTATCAAAGTGTCTTTCAGACACTGTCATCCATGTCTACGCTTTGCAGAACAAAGAATGTTCAGGAAAAATTAAAGGATACTGAACTAAGGCCTTGACTACTTCTATTGCTTTTCAAGCCAAAACTGCCTTTAGATTCAATCTGTGCGGCAGCTGCATGGGCTAATCCTCATACCTTTATCTGTCGTTACAAAATAGATGTGGCCTCCCAGAACAGGGCATCCTTTGGTTCCACGGTCCTGAAGAGTCTTTTCCAGTGAGCCACCCAAGGTACAGTTGCTGGGGTCGCTGTCCAAACCAGCAAGAATGGAGGCGAAATGGGGACAACATAACATAAAGAAGTTATGTACTCACCATAACGTTCTATGTTTATTGTCCTTCATCTCGCCTTCCTTCCTTGCTTCCCACCCTCCTTCCCCCTCCTGGAGAATTGAGAGGAGTTCTTCCCTTTTTTTGGTTACACTGGCTGAGTTCCCTTTTGCTTACCAGTTGGTTAGACCTAGTCTTCCCTTCCTTTCTCTTTGCTGATGATTACACACTCATATGCCGGTGTTTTTCTCATAAGTAAGTTTAGTACAGTTATGACCTGTTTAGTCTGGTGGGTTATCATAAATGAGATCTGGGTAACTACCACTAGGGGCTAGCCTCGAGCCAGTAAAAAAGCTCTCTAGCTATAATATTTGGCCAAGTTGGAGACTAGGATCGGTTCCAAACCCAACCAGCAAGAAGGAAGGCGAGATGAACGACAACAAACATGGAACGTTGTGGTGAGTACATACTTTTTTTTTATCTATATTTTTAACATACTTTTTATTTCTGTACTTACAATATCTCTAGTCATATTCATGTTTATTTTATCCACTTCTTTTATATTTTTAAAATGATCATCTTTACATAGTATTCCCCATAACATTTTTACTCTTGCATTTCCAAAACACCTATTCAGTTCTGTTTTTTTTTTCTTGGTGGTGTAAACATATTCTGTCATTTTTCTTTTTATGGAATATTTCCTTTTACTGGTAATGTATCTATTACAGGTCTCCACAAAAACCTTGACATTCTACTTTATTACACCATTTACTGCTTATTTTTATAGCTTTATTTTTTTCATCTTTTACATTTTCCCATGGTGTTACATAATGTTTTATCATTACATTGTTATACAACACCTTTCTTTCTTTCTGTATTGTCAATTTTTATTTTCCACAAAAATGTATTTCTTGGTAACATTTTAGTTTTTCATTTGTATACTTTCTCTCCTATTTTTTAACCATATCCCAGTATTTATCATACTTAAATTTGTACAGTTTTACTCCTAATGTCATCTTTTTCATTTATCCACATTAACACTTCGAAAAATAAATGAAGCAGAATATACCACTGGGTTAATTAACCCTAAACCCCCTTCCTGGTTATTTGCATACAAAACTCCTCTTTTTACTGGGTTTAATCTAGAACTACATGTAAATAAAAATAAATATCTGCAATAATTCTTTCACAGACTGTTGACAACATAATCTTGCTAAATGTGCTATGTATGCCCTTATATTCATCTGTTGCAGTGTTTTTTACCTGAGGCAGTTGCCTGCCAAGGCGACCTGACATTGGCCAGTATACCAAAGTCTTTTACTATCATAGGTTTTGTGGTATGTCTGACACAGGCTTCTGTCTGATGTAGCCCATAAGAGATGTACATGTGCACCATCTTCAGAACTTCTTTGCTGCCAGTCAGATTCACCAGTCCCAGACATCACTCTGCTGTTGGAATTATTTTCTTCTATAAAAATAAGTGCTTCATTAGGGAATCTTTTTTTATTTTGTTATTGCTTTGTTTTGGTTGAGGTTAATGTCATCCAGGAAAGGGAAGTGTGACTGTGGAAGACAAATTCCACAAAAGGATAGTCATTCCCAGTGCCTTTTCTGTCTCAGGCCCCACCACAACCATAACAACTGATGCTAAGTTGTCTATCTCGCCTTCGTTTTTGCCATCTTCAAAAGCTCGAGAGCTGTTTACTGGCTCGAGGCTACCCCTTATCCCATAATGCCTAACGATAGCTACCCAGATCTCGTTTGCCGCTTCAGCTGCAAGGTGTCGTTTTTCTGGCTCAGACTCGTATAAAGTTTTGTTTGTATAACTTTCTTCACTATAATTCAACTTTTCTAGTATTTTATTGTTAACGATAGTCTTGTTTTGTGATAGTTAGTTGTTTAGCTTGTAGTATCCCTCCTTTTTCTTGTAGAATTCGTTTAACTTAGAGAGTTCAACCCCACCCCTCCCCCCTACCTCCTCTTGTTTTAGGTTAGCCGTGTAAGTTAGAGGCTTTTCCTTCTACCTTTCTCTTATAGGCTAGCCGTTTAAGTTAGAGGCTTTCCTATTATCTTAAAAAAACCTTTAGCTATAGTCTTTATAGTAGTGTGTTTTTTGTAGACTGTATATTGCTTCTGGTTGTTATTGTTATAATTGTTTTTTCCTTCTACTTTAAGGATGTCGAAGGAATCCAAGGTTTCTGGGTTCAAGAAGTGTGACTCATGCTGTTAGAAAATGTCTCTGACAGATGGACACACTTGTTGCGTCTATTGCTTAGGCGCTGTGCACTTGCAGGACTCTTGTTCTATCTGCCATGCCTTTAGTCCAAGAGTCCTGCAGGAGCGTAAGAATAAGCTTATTCTTAGGGGTCTTTTAAAACCCCTGGATTCACCGTCCAAGAGCTCACAGCCTGTGAAATCCCCTAAACCCACTAAGCCGTTGTCTCCAAGTTCGGAGCCGTCTTCGGTTCAGGTTTTACCTTCCACGTCTGTTCCGGCTGGCACTGACAAGACAGTTTCCCTGTCGGCTCCATCAGAGGCTTCGGAGCAGTCGCGGAGCCACAAGAGGCTGAGGTCCCTCTCACTTGAATCGGTGCATTCGGCTCCTCGGTCTCCCTTTCTTCAGAGCGAGCGTAGTCACCGATCCTCTCACTTATCTCGATCCTCTAGGCTGTCGGATCACGATGTGGAGAGAGTGGTCAGTAGGTTGCTAAAGTCGCAGGCACTAGCCAAGTTGTTGTCCAGCCCTCCTCAACAGGTATCGGCTCCGTCCACTTCTCTCTATGTTCCTCCTCCGACTCCAGTGAGTTCAGAGCCAGAGTTAATTTGGGTTCGAGTAGTGGAACCGTCGGCTCCGATTACACTATCTCCTTCGGTTCCAACATTGGCTCCGATTCTCACGGTGGTAACGTCCATCGAGGGATCTGGGCACTGGGGCTCCCTAGTCGGCTCCAAGGGGGCGAGTGGCATCAGACCCTTGCCCGACCCCATTCTCCCTCTTGGAGCTTCGGCGCAGGTGAGCTCGGCTCCTACATCGGCCTCGGAGCCGTCTCCCTCGGTGCGGAGAAAGACTCCTATTTCTTCTGAACCGGAGCTTTCTCTGCATCGTGGCAGGGACGCCTTCGATGTCATGCGGAGTATGCTGGCCACTGAGTCATCTCCACTATCAGCCCCACCGGCTCCGTCCCCTGTAGTGCCTGTGCCAACCTCTGCTCCTCCTCCAGACCCCAAGTGTAGGGAACCGATGCTCCAGGACACCCCATTGGGTGTTTCCTCTTCTGATCTCCGAGGAGCCCCCTCGGAAGAAGTGCAAGAGGAAGCACATTAACTCCCCTGAGTCTGTCACTTCCGATACAGACTTAGATGAATCGGAAGGGTCCCTGAGATCCCCCTCTGAAGATGTTATCTTCTTGGACATCCTGGAAATGCTCAAGCAGAGGGGGGAACTGGAATCCCCTAACCCCTTCTGAGGATGAGTCTTTATTCCTGGATGCCTTCGGTTTCCGACCTTCCACCTCCTGGGTGTCTCCGGCTTTCGATCCACTTATGACAGTGGTGGCTCGAAAGGCTTGGTCAGCTCTGGATACAGTGGAACCAACTCCGAGGAGACCTGGTAAATTTATTCCAGCACCCCAGGATAAGCAGTTTCTTTCGAAAGGTGTCCCTGTTGATGCTGTGGTGGTAGCCACCAAAAAAGAGTTAGCAGAGACCTCTTCGTCTGTCCATCCCCCTAACAAGGAGTCTAGGACGATGGACAGATATGGGAAGCGAATGTTCGCTTCAGCGACCTTCTCTATGAGGTCACTGAACTACCTGTGTCATTTTACTCTACTTCAAAGGGATCTCCTTAAAGAGCTTGGAGATACCCTCCAAGATCCAACAGCTGAGGGAGCACAAGCCAAGGTAGCTTCCCAGCTACCGACGCTTAATTCTGTTGTTAACTCCTCCATGAAGCTCATTTCCTATGCAGCCGATGGGGCGAGACGAGCCGCTGGTATCGGGGTGGCCCTTAGGAGGCATGCCTGGATGCGGCTGTGTAACTTTGCGGAACACTTTCAAGCGTCCTTCACCAACACTCCCTTTGATGGTTCCTTTCTTTTTGGACCACAGGTGAAAGACACTTTGACTATTTCTGAGCAAGAAGGCAAGACTCTCTCTGCCATGGGAGTCCGTTTTTCCACTACTTCTAGACCCTACTCCAAAAGTCAGAAGAGTGGTAAGATGTGGTTCTATAAATCTCAGGGAGCCTTGCCTGACACACGTAGTGATTTTTCCTGCAGAGGGGGAAACAATAATAGACGCCTCCCTCGTGGCAGAGGGGGGTCTGCAGAACCAGAGCAACAGAGAATCCTTCTCTGTTAAGCCCTTTCAGCATCCCTGAAGGGTTGCCCGTCTGCTCATCTCTGGAGGCAGTCTGGGGAAGACTTTCACTGTACCCAAAAGCCTGGCGAAGTTTAACACAAGACAGATGGGTACGGTCCGTTATATTTGGAGGTTACAAAATTCCCTTCCTTCAAACCCCCCTTACAGTCAAGGAAGACCCTCCCAGATGTTCCACCCAATCTGAGGTAGCAAGCAGTAATAGAAGTTTCAAAACTGCTAGAAAAGAGAGCCATCCAGGAAGTCCCGGCAGACCAGCACGGATCCGGAACTTACTCAAGGTTCTTTTTAGTACCAAAAAAGACAGGGGACTGGAGACTGATTCTGGATCTCAGTAGACTAAACACGTCTGTCCAAAGAACGAAATTTCGGATGGTCACACTACAGTCCATTCTACCCTTTCTGGGTCAGGACAGTTGGATATGCTCTCTAGATCTTCAGGACGCGTACTACCATATAAAGATGGACAGGCGCTCCAGAAGATATCTTCGCTTCTGGCTGGGGGCCAGTCATTATCAGTTCAGAGTTCTGCCCTTTGGTCTCACCACAGCCCCCAGGGTGTTCAACAAATGTATGGCAGTGGTCACGGCTCACCTGAGGCGTCAAGGATTCCAGGTGTTTCCGTATCTAGATGACTGGCTCCTTACTGCTACCACCAGGCATCAACTCATACAAGCACGGGACTACACAATCGCAATCTGCTCACAGCTCGGCATCACAATAAATTTCGAAAAATCTGCCTTGTTGCCCTGTCAATCTATCACTTATATAGGAGCAGACTTAGACACAAGGGATATGTTTGCAAGACTACCACCAAAAAGGGAGTCCGCAATTCGTCAGCAGGTACAGGTTCTGATGCAGAGCAAAAGGATCCAAGTCAGGCATGTCCTTCAAACTCTCTGCTCCGTGGCAGCAGCCATTCTCCTAATCCCATTGGCGCGCTTTCATATGAGGATTCCTCAGTGGCTTTTGTTTATGCAGTGGTCTTTCCAGGAGCTACCCATGACGTACAAGATTATGATCACGGGTGCATGCAAAAGGCATTTTTCTTGGTGGATGGTCTCCCCACTACATACTCAGGGCAGACCTTTCATACAATCCCCTCCGGTAGCTACAGTAACGACGGATGCCTCCCTGATAGGGTGGGGGGGGCATTATCTGGGCAGGACAGTCCAAGGCACGTGGCAACCTCACAAGTACTATCTGCATATAAATGTCCTGGAAATGAGAGCCGTGCTCCTGGTGTTGCAAGCCCTTCATACTCAGGGCAGACCTTTCATACAATCCCCTCCGGTAGCACAGTAGTAGCGATGCCTCCCTGATAGGGGGGGGGGGATTATCTGGGCAGGACAGTCCAAGGCTACTATCTGCATATAAATGTCCTGGAAATGAGAGCCGTGCTCCTGGTGTTGCAAGCCCTTCAAGACTCTCTTCTTCCTGGGACCATTGCTATTCAAATGGACAACATGACAGTGGTGTGGTACATCAACAAGCAGAGCGGAATCAGGTCCTACCCCCTGTGTCGAGAAGCACTCAGGCTTTGGCAGTGGGTGATTTCCTCCCAACGTTTTCTGACTGCGACGCACATCCCTGGGAGATCCAACATCATAGCAGACAGGCTCAGCAGAGCTATTCTAATGCCTCACAAATGGTCTCTGAATCAGGAAATTGCGGATCTTGTTTTTCGCAAATGGGGACAGCCTTGCTGCGATCTCTTTGCCACCCCCTTCAACAGCAAATGCAGCAACTTCTTCTCTCTTCTTCCACTTCCGGGTCACACACCCAGAGATGCTCTAGTGCACGATTGGCCCCAGGGACTTCTTTATGCCTTTCCTCCATTCCCTCTGATACCCAAACTTATACAGAAAGCAATATCGTTGGATTGCAAAATGATCCTCATTGCTGCCTTCTGGCCTCGATAGATATGGTTTCCGTTCCTGCACCGTTACCTTCTCGATCAACTCTGGACCCAATTCCAGACCTCCTGGTTCATCAATCTGGTGGGTTGCATCAATCCCTAAAAACCCTGCAGCTCACAGCTTGGTTGCTCCACTTCCAACCTTAGCCAGGCTTCCCAACATTTCCCCAACGGTCCGCGACATTATTGTGTCCTCTCACAAGTCTACAACGAGGAAAACTTATGCTAGCAAATGGAAACTTTTTTCTTGTTGGGCAAAGACTAGGATTGTGGAATCCTTCTCAGCCCCAGTCCACAAAATCTTGGAATTCCTAGCTCTACTGTTTCATTCCGGGTCCGCTGCTTCTACAATCAGGGTACAAATGGCGGCCATTTCGAACTTTCACGTTGGTTTTTCGAACTCTAACATTGTCTCATAAGCTATGTAAAGCTTTTTTGAAAGGGGCAACTCTTCTTAGGCTTCCAGTGAGAGATCCCCCTCCTCCTTGGGACCTTAATTTAGTCCTAACCTCCTTAATTCTGCCCCCTTTTGAACCAGCAGCTTCCTGCTCTATCAAGTTCCTATCTTGGAAGACACTTTTTCTGGTAGCTGTTACTTCAGCCAGACGTGTCTCCGAACTTCAGGCGCTATGTGTTCGTCGTCCTTACTTGGTTTTTCATAAGGACAGGGTTGCTCTGAAAACAAATCCCTAGTTTCTGCTCAGAAAGTAACTTAAACCGATCTATAGCTCTTCCTGTGTTTTTCCCTAATCATACCAACAAGGCAGAATACAAATTACACCAATTGGATGTTCATAGGCAATTGCGCTTTTACCTGCACAGAACTAAAGAAGTAAGGAAATCGGACCAACTATTCCTCTTACACCTTGGGCAAACAATGTCTCCCAGTTTCCAAGGTAACTTTGTCCAGGTGGTTGTCCCTCACTATTTCTTTCATTTATCTGCTAAGGAACAAAGAGTTACCTGTTTAACCGAGCGGTCATTCTACTAGGGCCTTGGCCACCTCTGTAGCCTTCCAATCCAGGTTGCCCATGGATTCTATCTGTGCAGCTGCCACGTGGGCAAACCCTCATACCTTTATTTCTCATTACAAGTTGGATGTGGTCTCCAGGAGTAGAGCCAACTTTGGGTCCACTGTCCTGAAGAGTCTGTTCCACTGAGCCACCCGGGTTTTTAGGTGCTAGGGACGCTGTCCCAACCAACACGAACGAAGGTGAGATAGATAACGTTCCATGTTAGTTGTCTTCATCTCACCTTCTTTCTTGCGTCCCACCCTCCGTCCCCCTGTCCTAGTGGATCGAGAGGAGTCTTTTGTTCTGTTTCACTGGCTGTGTGTTCTCTTGTAGCCTTTTTTGACTTGAGAGAATATGGCAGGTATAGTCAACTAGTTCTTGACTGATTTATTATGTTATGTCTGGAGTTAGCTATTTCAAATGAGATCTGGGTAGCTATCGCTAGGCATTATGGGATAAGGGGTATCCTTGAGCCAGTAAACAGCTCTCGAGCTTTTGAAGATGGCCGAGTCGGAGTAGAGGATCAGCTCCGAACCCAACCAGCAAGAAGGAAGCTGAGATGAAGACAACTATCATGGAACTTTATGGTAGGTACATAACTTCTTTTTCAATTTGTCAGTCTTTTGTGCCCAAGACCCTCCATAGCAGGCTATCATCCCTTGCTATCTACTTGAAAAATCAATTGCTTAATCTCTTAGCTAAAAGTGCAATGGAATGTTCCTTGGACCCGACAACTGAGCCTAGTAAGCTGAAGGCCAGAAAACCTAGGTCCAAAGTGGAAGCTGCGCCTCTCCCGTAGCCCATGAGAGGTCGGAGACTCACTCCGAGCCCGCTCAGCCAGGTCCCCCTCTTGACTGGCCTTCTTACTCTCGAAAAAGGACCAGGGCACAAGCCACTCCAGAGGAAGATTCCTCATCTGATGAGGATAGTAATTCATTGGCCTACTCCTCTCATATCTGTTACTCCGTGAAATATGCTTCCCTGAGGAAGATTCAGATGGGACAAACCCCCCATGGAGGAGATTTCCTTTGGTGAAACCATTTCACAGTTGAGAGATCATTTTAAATGGGACAGCTCACAAATGTCTGAGGTCCAAAAACAATATTACGACCTTCTTCATGTACAGCCCCCGTAGCCCTTCTGCCATTCCTCCTGTTATTCGTCTTTTTGGATGCTTTTGCCGCCACGTCTACACACCCTGACTCAACCTCTGGTTCCATAAAAGCCAGACAGGTATTACAAAGTGCCTCAGGATTGCAATTTCCTTTTCAAAGCCTCTGTGGCAGACCCCTGTGTGATTAGGCTTCCAGGTCACTTCCCTTTACTTCCCTCCTCACTTCAGACAAGGATAGACAGTTGGAGGGGATGGGTAAGAAAATTTATACTTCAACTACTTTAGCTTTCAGAGACTTAAACTTAACAGACCCACATGACCAAGTACAATATGGAACTTGCGTCACAACTCTCCAAGATAGTATCTGATATGCCAGACTCTTGAACAAAGCCTTGGCATCCTGTCTTATTGCTATATCCTCACAGGTAGCCAGACATTCGACCAAATGCAGCTATGATGCAGTAGAGGCCACTTCACGAGCTGCAGCTTCTTTCTCTGCACTAAACGTTTGCCTCATTAAGGCTTCGGCCCCTCCCTGAGGACATAAAGTTGGTGGTTATGGATGCGCCCCCCGGACAACACTTTATTTGGCAAGCCCTCTGCTGAACTGTTCAAATCCCTGCAAGAAAAGAGGAAGGAGCTAAAAGACCTTAAACATATCTTGATTTCTCCTGTGGCTATATTCCACAGGAACTACCCTGGGAACTCGGTCTTTGTATGCAGGCATTCCTGGGCCCCCAAATTAACCCCCCCCCCCCAGGGGTCCAAGAAAACACATCAGTTTTAATTCTTTTCCTTCGCTCCACAGTTGTTTAAACAGCCTCTTTCCAAATAGGAAGGGCTCTTCCTGCTTACTCCTCAGACAGTCTTGGTACCCCTTCCCTCTCCCTGCACCTTACCCTATCCCTTCCAACTTGGGGATCCATCACTCAAGATTCTTGGGTCCTCTGCATCATAAAGAATGGATTCCTCATGGTGTGGCACACACAGTACCTCCCTTCAGGGGATTCCTCAGCCTCCAAAAGAACAGGAACCTCTTTTTTCCCCATTTCTGCAAATCTGCTAGAACAGGGCACAGTCCAGCCCCTATCCTCAGCTCAGAAAGGAAAAGGCTTCTATTCACATTTGTTCCTGGTTCCCAGGAAGGAAGGACATTGGAGACCCATCCTAGACCTCTCCTATCTCAACAACTTTCTGAAAGTACCCTCCTTCAAAATGCTAACTCTCCAAACCCTCTTCCCCTTTGTCCTCCCCTCAGGCCTTCCTAGCATTCATAGACATCAAGGTTGCTTATCTCCATATCCTCATTCACCCCAAATACAGGAAATTATTTTGCTTTTCTGTGGGTTCCTGGCATTTTCAGTTTTCTGCCTTGCCTTTTGGACTTTCCATTTCCCAAAGAGTCTTCACAAAATGGCTAGCGCCTGTGGTCACCTTCTGCAGACTCGAAGGCATTCATATCTTCCCCTACTAAGATAACCTTCTGTTTCAAGTCAAATCCCAAGAGGAACTGAACAAAAACCTCTGTTCATCCATAGCCATTTTGCAAAGCCAGGGATTCACCATCTACTTCAGAAAATCTACACTTGCACCATCCCAAGACCATGTCTTTCTAGGGTGCAGATTTCAAACCAACAAAATAATGACACCCCCCCCCCCCCGAAGGCTCAGGAGATTTTTCTCCTTTTTTCAGAAATCTGACCCCTCAATCTCCTGTCAGTGAGACAGTTTCTATGAATCTTTGGATTGCTGGCTTCTACCATCCCTGTGCTTCCCCTGGCAAGGCTCCAGATGAGGAAATTCCATTGATTTCTGAAATCAGTGTGGTCTCAGCATGCCCACCCACTGGAATTTCAAATCCCACTTCTACCCTGTATCAAGGAAGAGCTCCAGTGGTGGATAAGACAACTGTACGTAAATTCAGGACTTTCCATTCATCCACTACCCTCAACTCAAGACCTGTACACAGATGCATCAGATAAAGGTTGGGGATCAGCTGTAGACACTTGGACAGTTCAAGGTCAGTGGACATCCTCTCAGAGGAAAGACCACATAAATGTAAGGGAGATGAAGGCACTCATCCTTGCTTTACAAATCCCTACAACCCCTTCTGAGAGCAGGAAGGTTGCGCATCTTCAAAAGAGTAAGTATATAACACAATCCCAGCTGACCTCCAAAGGTCCTCACCACTAAACCAAAACAGAGAGATCTCGTAGAAGAACACCAGTATGAGGACCACCACGATTATGCAGCAAAAATTCTTCTTTATTAGGTACAAAAAGAGATGAGCGCTTTCACGTACAAACTGTACGCTTCTTCAGATCTATTTAATTGTAACTGAACCAGTTCTTTATATAGTACATATAATTGACAAATTACATTAATTAATCAATTAGTGTAGTAATTACAAAGTTAAATGCAAAAAGCTGTTATTTCTAGTAGAGTTTCAATGCAGTTTCTGAAGGAATCATAAAGCTGTCTCACTCTATATGTAAGCAAAGTTAAAAACAAAACGTAAAAACATATGTAGAATATATACATCTTCCTATTGATGTCACTTAGAAAAACCTCAGTTCTTGAATGAGTTCTATAAAAAATAAAACATTATATCAAAAGAACTTAAAGGGACATAGGAATATATTTGTATATACCTATGAATATACCTAGAATTCCCCTTATGTATAAACAGTTGAAAGTGTCAGCTTAAGCAGTTCTTTTGAATATCACTTTATAAAGCTAAATATAATCTAAATATAATCCTATATCTGAGAACTACAATGGAATAGAACATATGACTAATGGATAGACTAGAGAGACTGTCAAAACCAGCTCAACACTTCTATCCATTCTGAGGAGGCAAAATGAGCAAAATCTTCTGCAGTATTAGACTAAGCTGGAGGCTAAAAATATATAAATATAAGTATTTGTTCCTTTCAGATCAGTGTTATAGTAAAATTGTATAGATATTTGTTCATGACTTATCTAAGTATGAAGCTATATAAAATATACAAGTAAAAGCTATATTAAACAATGAATGGTATATTTGTATTATATTTTATATTTTATAGTATTTATAGATATATGAATCATTGTCTAGAAAAAGTGTATGTATATAGAAATAGTATATGTATAAAGATGATTACATGTTTATTCATATAATTATCTATTTGTTTAGTAGTACAGTATAAATGGCAAAACAGTATACTTTTATACATATCTGTAATGCAAATATAAGATGTTAATTTCATTGTTAGATAGCATTAATAAATTATGAATATAAAAATATATGTGAATAAATAGGTATATAAATATAGGTTAATTTAATATTATCTTAGATATCATAATAAAACGTGATAAAAACATATTAAAAAATCCTAAGAATAAGTATAAGTATTAAATGAGCATCTATATGATGTATGTATTAGTGATAACTAAAATATGGGAATCTTAATTGATATATTATGTTATTTTATGTAATTTTATTTTATGTTAGTTCATTTATAGTAGTAAATATAGTAAAAAAAAATATATATATATATATGTATATTTGTTGTTGTTAGGTCTTATGGGTGATATATAATATAAAATGAATATGAGCATATCAGCAGAGGTGGGTGAAATTGTTTAAATTTTATTGTTGTATATTTTGTTTTATTTTATTTTAGGCTTCTTTTTTTAAGTACCGATCTAACACTAATGTACTGATTCAGGCCTGGGCTATAATGTGCTTTAAACTTAAGAATCCATTGCAATTCTATGCTTTCTAATTCATTAAAAATGTCTCCTTTCCTATTACTCATATGTACAAGTTGTAATGTTCTGAATCTGAAACTATGTTCAGGATTGTTGGATATATGTTTAGCAAGGGCATTTTTCTGATCTTTCTTCCTAATGTCGTATATATGATTGTATATGCGTTCTTTCAAAGATCTTGTTGTCATTCCTATATAGAACACATCACAATCCTGACAGTTGGCCAAATATATCAAGTTTGAACTAGTACAAGTTGATTTAAAGTTAGGTTTAAAATTAATATCTAGCTTAGGATGTATAAATTCTATGTCTTTGGAAATATATCCACACATGTTACATGTTTTGCATGGGTAAGTTCCTAGTTCATTATGCCTGGTCAATCCTTCTCTTACATCAGTTTGTTTCATATCATATGTCCTGCTAGGCTTGTCATTTTGTTTTTCAATGCATAGTAATCTTTTAAGATTCTTGCTGTTGGTGTAGATGAATCTTGGTTTTATTCCTATCAAGTCCTTAATATCATCATTTGTAAGCAGTATATACCAATTCTTTCGTATAACTTCAACAATGCATCTGTTGTCACTGGTATATCTAGTTTGAAAGGGTATGACACTTTTTTTCTGCATCTTCAAAAGAGTATGACTGTTCTGTGGTATATAAACAAGCAGGGAGGACAAGATCCTACCTCCTTTGCAGACCAGCCTTACAGGCTTGGAAACAAGCCCACCTACTAGAAGCATCTCTTCAAGCGGTTTATATCTCTTCCAATCAGAATTCTGGCAGACCCACTGAGTAGATCGAGAACACAGGCCCACAAATGGATGCTTCACAGGGATGTGTTCCTGGACCTTGTCCACCAAGTGGGGTATTCCTCAAATAGACTTGTTTGCCTCCCCTTCAGAACAAACAACTTCCAACATTTGGTACCAGAGAACAGCATCCTCAGGCATGGAAAGTGGACGCCCTATCAGTCTCTTGGAAGGGGAAATTTCTGTATGCATATCCTCCCCTACTAGTAATTCCGAAAGTCATGCTGAAAATTCAACAGGACAAAACAAAAATCTTTCTGGTGACTCCCTATTGACCAAGACAGCACTGGTTCCCCCTTCTACATCTAGCCAAGGGCAATCATCGCAGGTTACCTCACAGAGTGGGCTTACTCATCTGCCCACAATTGGAAACTCTTCAGCTGACCATGTGGGTGATAATGTCCTGATTCCTTTCTGACACCTTTATTCTGAGGACATGCTTCTAGTCCTGCAGGAGGCCAGGAAACCTGATATCAGAAAATCTTATCTTACTAATTGGAAGAGATTTTCCCTTTGGTGTCTTGCTTGAAACCTGGACCCGCTTATGGTGGAGCCCCCCTATGGTTCTGTCATTGCTGCATGAATTGCTTAATGCAGGCTTAGCTTGATACTCCATAAAAACATATTAGTCAGCTGTCTGCTTGTCTGCTGCTTTCACCTCCTTTAGCTTCCAGATTTGAGGCCAAACAATTTCTTAAAGGTGTCCTGCACATTAGACCTCCCAGGAGACCAGTAGCTCTCCCCTGGGATCTTAAAGTTGTGTTAGAGAAACTGTCTCAAGAGCCTTTCGAGCCAGCGTGTTCTAGCTCCCTCAAGCACTTTACCTGGAAATCTGTTCTCCTGGTGGCTATTACCTCTGCCAGGCGGGTTTCAGATTTATAAACCCTTATGGCTTCTCCTCCTTTTTATGTCCTTCCAAAAAGACAAGTTTTGCCTTCGCCCTAACCCTTCCTTCATGCCAACGTTAGTTAATGAATTGTCCTTAAACCAGGCCATTCACCTACCTACCTTTTTCCCCTCTCCCCAGAACAATAGGGAGAGAGGATCCTACACACAATTGATATACACAGACAACTCAGGTTTCATGTGTGCAAGACCAAACCTTTTAGCAAATCAGACCAACTGTTTGTGTCATTCCACTGCAGGGCTCTGGGATTGCCTGTGTCCAAACAGACCATTTTTGACTGGATCTTCAAATCCATTTCATTTTGCTGACCTCATGTGCAAAGTGGAAAAAGGGGTTAAGGATGGATGGATGCCCACCATGGTAAAGCCCTTCCTGGCTCAGTCAAAGCTTCTCTGTACAAGGGCAGTGTCTTACTCGGGGAATTCCTCAAAGGGCTGGACACTAACTGCATTGCAGAAGCAGCTGCTTGGACATCTGTCCACACCCTTCACAAAACATAAGCTGGATTCTGTCTCCAGATACAGGGCAGGGTTTGCCAAGGCCATTCTTCATGAGTTCTGGAAAATTCATCTTCCACCTCTCTTTCTGCATGAGCTTTTGTGTTCTCCCTCATGTAGAGAATACTGCAACAGATGAATAGAAGGACATAGATTAGTTGTGTAAGAACTTACCATAACAGTAGATGTCCTTCTCTTCTCTGTTGCAGTATTCTGTCCCACCCTCCTTTCCCACTTCCTTTAGTTCTTAGATGCATTGATCCTTTTTCCCTTGGACTCTCTGTTTGGGGCTTCATTTCTGAGGATGGTGCACGCGTATGTCTCTCTTATGGCCTACGTCTGATAGTAGCCCACGTCAGACTTACCACGCACCCTACCATATGTCAGTGTATAGTAATAAAGTAAAAATACTTGTAAATGTCTGGTTAATTCAAGAAGTACGTATGAAAAGTGGTGTAAGACAGGGATGCCCAAGGAGTTGTATACTCTTTGCATTAGTTATGTATGTGATAGTATGTGAAGTAAATTATAAACTGAAGGAGGTGGAATGTGTAATGCTTGTGGGTTAAGAATTCCAGTCATGTTAACATATGCTGATGATGATATAATAATTGCAAAAAAACAAAATATGGATAAAAGTAGTAGTAATTTGCTCGCGTTAGTGTTTAGAGGTGATAGGGATGGCATTAAATAAAAACAGGAAAGTAAAGGTTTAGGTGATGTAAAGATGGGACGTAGTATATATGTGTCATTGAATAATTTCTGTGTTGTGTATAAAATGTGAGAATTAAGATGAAAGTAGAATTCAGTGTGAAAAAATAGAAGAAATAAAACAAACTCTTTTTTTTTTTTTTTGGAGAACATATCAATCATCATACAGGAAAAAAAGGCTTATTTGATAAATTCAGTACTGATGGGAAACGTTAGTTGTTTAAGAACTTACCATAATGATGTCCCAGGACTGATCCCTGTGGAACACCACTGGTATTGGGTCTGCTGCTAGAGGTGGATTCCCCTATTTTGACTGGGTTCTATCAGAGAGCCAGTTCACAACCCACCTTACAATATAAGGGTAGATTTCTAGCTGGGAGAGTTTGTCAGTGATGCCGGAGTGAGGGATAGTGTCAAATGCCTTGACCAGGTCTAGGTAGGCTGTATGTACACATTTCCCCTCATCCAGGTCCCTTGTGACTGTCTCAAAGAAGTCCACCAGGTTTAGCAAGCATGATCTCCCCTTGACAAATCCAAACTTGAGTAGGAGCTAGTGTTTGGAGATTACCTATGTCTTTGTGGATAAGGTCTATGATGATTCTCTCCATGGCCTTCCAAGTAAGGCTAGTCAGGCTATTAGATCCGTTGTTCCCGGGGTCAGTAGAAGCACCACCTTTGTGCAGGGGGATAAAGTCTGTTTTTCTTTCAGCTGGGATGAAGCTGGTGCTTAGACTGTAATTGAAGAGAGTAGCCAGTGGTGGTGATAACTCTTGTTTGAGTCCATGTATGGTGCAGCCTGGGATGTTATCAGGTTCCATTGATGTTGTGTTTTTGGTTTTAGAGAGGGTATTTACAGCCTGCTTTTTAGAGGTACAAAGTAGGGGACAGGTGGTAGAGATGTCATGGAGTATGTGTGGTGGGGATGGGGGAATGAAGTTTTCACCTAACCTGTTGGCTAGCAGGTTAGCTATGTCTACCAGCTCAGTGTATGTGTTACCATTAAATACCAGTTCGGCACAAATCTAAGGTTTACCTTTTAGGTTACAGCTGTAACTAAAGAACGTCTTTTGGTTGCCCTTGGTTGAGGAAGCTAACTTGGATTTGTAGTTTTTCTTGGAGGACTTCACAAGAAGTCTTATTTTCTTATTTAAGCTGAGGAGGGAGCGTTTCCATTTTAGAGCCTGCTCCTTCTTATTCTTGGACAGCAGTTTCTTGTTTTTATTGTAAAGTCTGTTAATTGTGGTTGTCCACCAGGTCGGTTTGCTTTTCTTTGAAGAGCTCATTTTGGCCCTAACAGGTACTAAAAACCTTTGGACTTTGGATTTTGCCCTAACAGGTACTGCTGAGTCAGTGCAGTCCTACAGGTGCTTGTTTAGGGCATTATCACATCTTATAACTTCTAACATTTTTTCTTATTTCTTTTTTTAGACTTGCCCCTGAAATCATTATTAAAGTCTCTCTTTATGATATTCATATCTACCACTGTATAGTCTAAAATCTGATGAAATAAGCTTTCCCTTTCTTTGCAATTAATATAAGCATAAAATGTTATGATTCTATATACTTGTTCTTTCCATTTTAATCTGCAATGGATAATCTCCTCATTTTTGCTAACATTAAAGCTAATATCTTTTAATGCATTTCTATAGAACATTGCCAAATCCAGATCATATTCCCTCCCCATAGTTTCTCTAAGTTTTTTCATTTGTTTAAAATTGTCTTTTTAAATATAATTGCACCTACATCATATGCATTACACCACTCCATAATCCCTGTTTTACTATATTCTTAACACAGTTCACATTTACAGAAAGCAGTCCAAATTTCTTTCTCTCCTCTTTAAATTCCTAGTTTCATGGGTTCATAGCTAATTGCTAGGCTAGTTGCCTTAATGAGCTATCCTAAGTGTTGCCAATTTCCCTTCCAAAGATGAAAATCAAACACTGTACTTTGTCTGAGTCAGACACTTTAACCATTATACCAACCCCCGTCCATTAGCTGTATATATTTTTTCTCATCTATTTCCTTTCTTTTTTTGTACTTATTCCTTTAAATTTTCTTTTTTCTGTCATTTACCCTTTTACCAATATAGTTCTTTTATTTTTTCTTTTACAATCTCCCAATATGTCTTCTTCATCGCTTATATCAGAGCATCATATGTCATCTTTATTTTTTCTTCATTTAACTTTTCTATTTCTACTACTACTAAAATTTCTTTTCTTTGTTCATTTTCTTCTTTACTTTTGTATTCATTTTTGCAATCCATTCATAAATGCCCATTTTTTTCACATTTATAAAATTTCAGTTCCCAGGTTTTTTTTGTATCATGTCACATTTCCTCACAAATATACATTTTTTATCACAGTTACTTATCAAATACGCTCCTTTTTCACAAAAACATGCTTTGGGTTGTCCCCTATATTTTATGACACCCCTATTCCCATCCACATTTATTATATGTGCTACAGGTATAATTTCTTCTCTTTCTAATTTCAGAAGAATATTACTGTCTCATCCACTAGTCCATAATCCCCCTTTATCGTAAACCGTTGCAATGTCCAGTACTACTTTACTTAAAATTTTCAAATACATAATGTTTTCACGTCATTTCAAAGTCTGTTTCCATATCTGTTCGAATATGTATATGAATTTTTCTTTTTGGTTTCCCTGTTAAATGCTTTTATCACATAAAGATTCCGTGGATTATAGTCTGATTTTCAATGGAAAACCTTCTTGGAGAATATGAGTCTCAAATATAATGCTACAAAATGTGTCTCTCTTCATAAGAATAAATGCTGTTACCTCATGTGCTTTTACACCCAATGGAACTATTGTCCCACACTTTCATACCTGTCCATTTCTTTGTCTTCTTTACTTTGATTCCTGTGCATGTGCTTCTATTTTTCATTTCCTTGTCTTTTTTTACTTTTCTGCTGCTCTCCTTTTGCCTTCTTTAACTGTTTAATGTTTTCCTTTCCATCTCATCCTTGTTCTTCAGGATTGTCTCCTGTTTGCGTTTTCTCCATAATGTCCTCTCCAGGAAACATTTCCCTCATTTTCTGGCTCACTTTGCATCACCATTTCTTTAAGTAAATCATTCTGCAACCCTCCTGACTAGGTTGTAACTGTGCATCCATCATTTGGCAACTTTTCTCCATCAGATTTCTTTGAAACATCTCCTCCGATTCCTTCATACATTCTTCTGTCTTTGGTGGCTTTCTACTCCATTTTTCTCATCACTCCATTGTCTCCTCCTCTCCTTTCTCCATCTGCCTCCCTGTTTTTGCTGGGCAACCTGTGTGCCTGGAACAGAAACAGGAAGTGCTCATGCAAAATGGGTCCCACTTTTAACAGTGATGAATAGGGGAAGTTCACGAATGACTTGACCAAATTTCCCCAGTAATATAAACACTGTATTTGATTTCACCTGAAAAGTTGCTACTAGCCTAGTGGAATTAACTTAATCAACATAGGGTAACTTAAGTCCTATGTGGCAAATGGAAAGGGTTTTTTTTTGTCTGGTGCAAAACAAAACATTCTACCTGTTGAGGCATAGTTATTAGAACAGGTACTACAATACTTCTACTTCCTGTGTAAAAGATTTATTGTCGTGTAAAAGTGCATTCTTCAGTGATGTGTGCCTGCTTTCTCATGTCATGTCCTGATTATGCTCCTCACATGAAGCAATTTTTGAAAGGAATCTTGTATCTTGGGCCACCTAGGTGAGAACCTGCCATCCCTATGACCTAAACTGTATGCTTAAAAAAAAAAAAAAAAAAGTAACACTTCTGCCATTCGAACCAGCAGCCTCACTACCTACCACTCAGCTTCTTTGAAAAACATCACTGTTGTTAGCACTCACATCAACCATTTTTTTCAGAGCTCCAGACCCTTGTGTGTAAGGAGCCCTTTTGCATGTTTCACAGGGACCAGGGACAGAATAACCTTGAGGACTGATCCTTTCTTTTTGCCAAAGGAAGTGTCAGAAGTGTCCTTGAAACCAGGCTTTTCATCTTCCTGTATTCTATCCCAGTCCATAGAACGAGTGAGAGAATTCTTCATTCATTAGATCTACACAAACAACTAAGATAGTCTTTGGGTAGAATTAAATCTACAAACAGATCTCACCAGGTTTTATTGACATTTGAGGAAGGTAAACTGGGGAAAACCCAGTAGGGAAACAGACCACCACCAAATGGATATCCAGTGGTATTACCTTCTGTTACTGTCACCATAGTAAGCAAATTTCTGGCAGAGCCAAGGCTTACTCTACAAGGGCAAAAGCTGCCACCACAGAGCATACTGGATGCAGCTATCTGGTGTTCTGTATGCAGTGCAAAACAAAGTTGCTACCACCTTGGTGCTATATTCAGAGTAGATATTAGTTTTGTCTCTGCCGTACTGCAAAGCCTCCAGCCTCCCAAGTAGGGCAGCTTTGAGAGTCTTTCCAAGACTTAGTATTGCAACACTGAGTAGACTGAACATAGTAAAGTTGTGTAGATGACTTAACATAACAGTAGATGTTTGAGTAGATCAGTTTTGCAGAACCCTTTCCCTCCCTCCTATGCTTGTTTCTGCTACTCCTGAGGATGGGGTGGGGACCCTACAAATCACTTTCCCACCTTAGTTCCTTCAAAAAAATGCCACTTCTGTTAGTATGATCATTGGTGCAGGTTGTGCTGTGCCAGATCATCATTGGACTGAAGATTGCTTTGGCCCGTAGCCCTTTATACCTGTGACATTCAGATATCTGACAGCAAGAGCATCTGCCAGCTGGGGGTGTGGTGGGTGAAAGACTCTGGTATTGGAGCTCCTACAGGCTTCTGCACAGCAGGATTCAAAGACTTGATACCGCAGTGTTAATCTGCACTGTAACATTTTCAGTTTTGGTAAGTCACCTACACAACTGCACTTACTGATTTTCTTTTTGATGAGCACATTGTGCCCAGGTAAAAATGGATGAAATGGGGTGGGTGATGGTGTTCATGATGACCTCAACTCCTTGAGGCTTCATCTTCATGCTGGTTGCCATTACCTTTACTTGCAGGACCTGCTCCATAGATAGCCATATCTGGCCATTCACAGGAACTGGATGTCCCATTGTACTTGCAATTCCTCTCAAAAAAGTGACGTCATAATTACCCTTGAACTAGTCCATACTTTTCCCTTTTTTCCATTCCCTGGACAGAAACCATGAGAAAATGAGCCCTTTACACTCTTGGATGTGCACCTGCTAGCTCAGGTTCTGCTTGAAATGAGTTGTGTGCATTTAGAAAGTCATAGATGAGTTTACTTTGTTCATTCTAGCAAGGTGATAGGAGTTGCCAAGCCAACACTTTTCCAAGTGGATTATAAACATTTACTTTTTGCTGCTGCTGTTGCTGCCAAAGGCCACTCCAGCTTCTATGTTTGTTTCAAAAATCTGTCTGTTGCAGATTTGTGCCATAGTTGTTTGGTCACAGTACAGGCAGCACCCCCACCCTGAGAGTAGACCCAGTAGTATGTGATCTGGGTACTTGGCTTTATAGGCCTTACTCACCAATGAAGTTCAGATTACTATGCGGCACAACTCATAAGCAAGGGCATAGCATCCAGATCAAAGGATATTATACGTCCATTGTACTCAGCCCTCATCAGACCAGTAATTGAGTACGGTGCACTCTTTTGCACGTCTGCTCTTGCACAAACCCTAGTTAGGAAATATATATCTTAAGGCAGCTAAAGGAACACAACCTGTTATTTTTGTATTTGAATAGTATAACCCTGCTAAGGATATGTATACTTAACTTGTTTTCGACTTGCAATCACAGTATTGCTATTCTTTGTATCCTACCTAGACTATATGCTTGTATCAGTGAAAGGTATAACCCCTATTTTCATTTTGTACTTGTGTCTGAGATTGAATCAATATTTGATTTGTACTTCGTATATGTATCTTACGGTTATTTATAAATGTGGGGCTTTGCTCCCAGGGCTTCTGCTGAGAAAGGGCATTTTGTCCAGTCGGACTTTCTTGGTAATCAAACGTAAGATAAAAATAAATAAATAAAATTAAATGTACCTCACCAGGCATCTACAACAGCTGGCTCAACTCCAGTGGTTTCTCAACAGGAAGCTGCAAAGTGTGAAAAAACAAGTCATATGCGGAAAGATTGAAAGCCCTATCAATGTGTTCTGCCTCCTACAGACTACTAACTGGCGATCTGTGTAGTCTCTGGTCCGGCCCTGATGGAAATGTTACACATTCGTAAATCAAAGTCCAGGAGGGTCACTTGTTCCAGAGATCTTAACCTAGCCTCTGACATGAACAAGTCATGTTGGAGAAATGGTATGTCTCTCTACCCCTTCTCTGGAACTAACTTCCCATTCATGTGAAGCAAAGCCCTTCCCCTGACTATCTTCAAGCAAAGCATAGATCAATGGATAGGCAGTTGTAAATGTACTCCGGGGGCAGCATCCATGTCTAGGTGTTATCATAGATGAACATTTAAAGTTTGACATTGATATACAAAGTAGTATTAAGAAAACACACCAAAAGCTCGGACTGCTGTATCGTCACAGCCATTATCTCACTGCCTCATCCAAACAGATACTCTCTATTTCCTACCTCATCCCCTCTCTCTTGTATGGAGCCCCTCTCCTCACCAACCTTCAATCCTCCCTAAAGTCAAAACGGTCATCCTGCTACAATAAAATCTCTTAAGTTTGCTACCGGGACCAGATCATCCTCCCACCACTGTGATACACTCTACAAATTGAACTGGCAGGAACTCCCCCACTCTCTCTCACATTCAACTGCTAACTGCTTACAAACTCATTTTCAAACCCTCTAACTGCCCTTCCCTCTCCTCATACTCACCTTGCATCAGCCTAACCGTCTACTCACGTCCAGTAAACAGAACCTCCTCGAAGTGTATAAACCCTTTAGCGCACCTGGGTAATTTCTCCTTTCTTTCTCCCTTGCTGATCTATGGAATTCACCACACACACACACACACACACACACATTCGAATCACCCGAAGCCACTCCACCTTCAAGAGCATGCTCCATTCCTATTTTCTCACTGAGACTGCTCATGCTGTCACCCCCACCTTGACCCCTCTATATAATTTCTGCTCCCCCATCCTTTTTTTTTTTTCCTCCATTCTCAAAACTCAACCTAGTGACTCTCTTCATTTCCATTCCCTCCCCTTTTTTCCTTTCTCATAACTCAACCTATTCACTTTTCACTGGTCTACTCTCCTCTAATTCTTCCTCCCTCTCACCTTATGAAACATTGAGTGCATAAACGCCTGCACTCCAAATTATACTTATGTACTCCAAAATGCTTGTTTTAATTTCATTCAATGCTTTGTTACAACATCTTGCTCAAATGTTATTATTCTGTCTTCTGTATTACTGTGTTTTTAATAGTTTTTGAAAATTGTATTGTACTTGTTAACTTTGTTGATATTAGTGGTATAATAATTGTATATGGAGCTTTTCTCCCCAGGGCCTCCGTTGAAAACGGGCTCATTCTGGCCCAGTGTACTTTCCTGGTTAACAAACTGCAAATAAATGAAATAAATGTCTCTCATGGACAGTGGCAATTGATATTCGGTAATATAGCATAGGCTCATACCTTTGTGGACTTGGTTCCCATAGCTGTTGAAAATTGGGAAACTGTGGATGATGTTCGTGTTTCACTGTTGCAGTCATTGCATTTGGGTTATCTGTTTGCAGGTACCCTCAGTCGGCCTGATTAATAAAGTCTTGGGACCTGCATCGGTTGCTGTCCCTTCTTCCATGACGTCAGGTTATCAGGGGTATAAAACATGCAGCCGACGCCATTACATAAGTCTTTCTTGCCGTGTGGTGCCCGAAGCAGAAGCAGTTCGCAAGTGCCGGTCGGCCGACTCCTGAAATTTTCGTTTTCGAGTTTCAGAACTGAAGTCTTCAACTAAAGCGAAGTACCCCGTTGGGGAAACTTTTTCTTGCTCCTTACCGATGTCAGTAAAAGTTAATCATTGCATTACTTGTGGAAAGCAAATAGCTCATAAATTATTTATTTATTTATTTACATTTGTTGACTGGTAGAGTCAGACTGGATGTAGGTCCATTTTCAGCTGAGGCCCAGGGAGAAAAGCTCCACAATTAAAATATACAGACAGTGGTTACATTGGATTTACATAGTGATTAACAATTTGATTAACATAGCAATTAATTACAAACATAGTTACAGATGAACATAGTACATCAGTAGACAACTAGAATCTTTATCTGCGAAGTACATAACAGACATTAAAAATTGTTATAATAAGAAGTTCATGCTGTATAATATGTAGTAGGCTTATGAGCATCCGAGCTTGCTATAATTAAGGTAGTTAGTGGGGTGGAAAGAAAGGTAGTAGTTGGATGGGGTGGGTGATATTAGTGTGAGAGTTGCAAGGGCATAGCCAGCATTTTTTTAGGTGCGCTTTTAGTAAAGTTTTGAAGTGGGTGCATGATGCTATGGAGGTAATTGTGGGTGGGAGGGAGTTCCATAATTTGGCTATGATTAAAGATTTTCATTCGTACTGTATTCTTTGCCTATGCCCTGACCACGACATACCTTGCTGTCGGTTTTGTGCTTTATTTTATCAGTGCACTATCCGTCGTCGGTATTTTTTTCGCCTCTAAATATTTCGGTTCTTGGTTTAATTATCCAGAAATGTCATCTGTTAGCCATGCGACTACCAGGATTCCGAAAAAATGCAAAGATAAAGACAGCGACAGGCCGCCGAGGTCCAAAACTGCCAATGAAGCTTCTCCTAAGCCAGCCGCCAGTTCGCCGGTACTTAGTGAGGCGATTTCGCAGCCCCTGTTACCCGCTACTTCTGATTCACAGGCCTATACTGAGACTCATTCGCGTATGCCGCGAGATGCTTCAACTATGGAACCCACGGATGTCTCTACCTTGGATGGGTCCGGAGCTGCTGTGCAGGCACGGCTTCTGAGGGTGTATTCAGGCCTCTGGACTTGCATATTAAATAGACGCCTCCTTCTTTACTTGGGCCTAAATCTAGATCCATGCCTAAAAGAATGACGCCCAGGCCACATGCTCAGGCCTCTATGCGTAAAAAAAAACAAATAAGAGTGGCTGAAGATCTAATAACTCTAATCAGGGGAAGCCACCCCCCTTCTAAGAGGCCTAGGACTGAAGTTGATTATGAATCTTCTGATCAGGATTCTGTTTTTTCTGATTCTTCTGATGATCTGGATTTTCCCTCATCTACTTATGAAGATTCTGATGCTGAGGACTCCATTCCCTCTGCTTCCCCTCCTGAGGATTTTTCTTTTGGGGAAACCTTACATATACTCTAAGGGAGCATTTCCACTGGGAAAGCCAGGATTTTTCTGATTCAAAAAAGAGGCTTAGGGATTTCCTTCTCCTACCTCACTATAGGCCTTTAGCTATTCCTCCTGTACTAGACATTGTTGATGCTTTTTCGGAATCTATTTTGGCCCCTGATTCCCTGCCTCCTGCTCCCAGAAAACCTGACAGGTACTACAGGGTCCCTGAGTCCCACAAGTTCCTTTTTAAAAATCCTATTGCAGATCCAGAGACTATATCACAGGGGCCCAAGGGCATTAAGGCTTCTACTGCTAAAAATCCTGCCCTTTCTGATAGAGACTCCAGAGTTTTGGATAGATGGGGTAAGAAGATTTACACTTCTGCAACCTTGGCCATTAGGGCTTTAAACTGCCAGTTTCATATGTTAAAGTTTCAGCAACATGTTATTGGGCAACTTAAACAGAAAATTATGTTGATTCCTGACTCTGTGGAAAAGAAAGAATTACAGGATTTAATGCATTCTGCTGAACAAGTTGGAAAACATACTTTGCAATGTGGTTTTGATTCATTAGAGGCCTCTTGCAGGGCTGCTGTTACTGGGTCTGTGCTCAGAAGGCATGCTTGGCTTAAGGAGCAATCTTTGCCTGATCATGTTAAAGCTAAATTGTTGGATGCCCCTTTAAATCAGGACCACCTGTTTGGCAACAAGGCTGAGGAAGTTCTTAAAAAGATGGAAGATAAAGCTAAATCTATGCAAACTGTTAGAGTTTTTACAAGTTCAGCCTCCTAGATTTCGTAGACACTGGCCCTCTAAGAATTGGTCCTATCCAGCCCCTTCCAGGTTTTCTCAAGCCAAACCCAGACGCAGCAAAAACCCCAGGTTTCAGTCCCAGGGGACACAGAACTAAGCAGTGGGGGGCCTCCACTTCCAAATTTGGGAATAAGACTCCCCCCTATGGTAAACTGTCTCATTGACTTCCTTTTAAAATTTCCAAGCACTTATCAACTGACTGCCACTTTGGGGGGAAAGATTGCTCTTCATGCAAAGAATTGGGAACTCGTTACACAGGACAAATGGGTTTTAAATAGTGTCCCAGGGATACAGATATGACTTCCACACATTGCCAACACCAAGCAGGTGGCCGGACCTACCCCCAAATCAGTAGACAGAGGCTCAAAAACAAGTACTTTCTCTCAAGCGTAGGGGCTATTCAACTGGTACCAGAAGAGGAAAAGGGACAAGGTTTCTACTCGAGACTTTTCCTGGTACCCAGAAAAGACAGTTCATGGTGTCCTATCCTGGACCTGTATACTCTAAACACCTTTTTGGAGATTTCAAAATTCAAGATGCTGACTCTTCACCAATTACTTCCTATGCTAGGCAAAGATGCCTGGTTGGCAACACTAGATTTAAAAGAAGCATACCTGCACATCCCAATCAGGGAATCTTGCAGAAGATACCTACGCGTCAAAGCAGGCTACACACACTGTCAATTCTCTGCACTGCCTTTTGGCTTATCTACTGCACCCAGGGCATTCACAAAGTGCCTAGCTCTGGTTATTGCATTTTCCAGGCAAAGAAATATTGAAATATACCCATACTTGGATGATTGTCTAATTCAGGCAGAAAGCCAGGACATACTTTTGAATCATCTGGCCTTTGTACAAAGAGTTCTAACTTGTCTGGGGTACACCATAAACGAAAAGAAATTGCAACTGGTACCTTGTCAACAAATTATATTCCTGGGAGCAAGCTTGAATACAACTTCCCAGATGGCTTACCTCACGCCAGAGAAACCAATTAATTTGACCACCTACTTCAAAGAAGTGGCCACAAAAACCCTGCTATCTGCAAGACAAATACTTCAGGCCTTGGGGTTCATGACCTCCTGCATTCTTCTAATTCCATATTTAAAACTAATATGAGGAAACTACAGTGGTATCTAAAAAGCCTATGGTGTCAACATTCTCAGGACCTAGAAACAATGATTCCTGTCGTACCTTGCCTACGCCTAGAGTTCCTTTGGTGGGCAGAGGCCTGCCACCAAAACAAGGGACTACCTTTCACACCACTCCCTGCCACCCAAACCCTAACAACAGATGCATCAGACTATGCATGGGGGGGCTCACCTGGCAAGGAAGTGCATTCAGGGCAAATGGAACCCAAGTCAAATGCACCTGCATATCAATCAAAAAGAAATGTTAGCTGTACAGAATGCTCTGACAGCCTTCAAGGACTACATTCTTCCAGGACAACTAATGGTAAAGACAGACAACACCACTGTTGTGGTACATTCTTACCCCCTCTGCAGACTAGCCATGGCATTGTGGAACACAGCCTTGAGCTACCAAGTGCACCTACAAGCTCAATTCCTGCCAGGAAAATTAAATACACTGGCAGACAGACTAAGCAGAAACCTCATGGACCCACACGAGTGGAAACTGGAACCAAGGACTTTCAACATGTTGACAAACAAATGTGGGAGCCCAGATATAGAACTGTTTGCCTCTCCCAGAACTACCAATTGGACACATTTTGCACAAGGACTCCCCACAAACAAGCCTGGAAAGTGGATGCTCTGTCTTTCAGCTGGAAAAAACTATCAGTCTGTCTTCCCCCCTCTGCCTCTGCTCTCCAAAGTACTACTAAAAATCAAACAGGACAAACCAAGGATGATTTTGATTGCTCCAGACTGGGTGCGCCAACACTGATACCCCCTTCTGCACAATGTGTCGTGGTTATCTCCATGGCACCTGCCTCAGACTCCTTCCCTGCTGTCTCAGCAGGAGAACCGGATTCTGCACCCTCGGCTTCTAACACTGAACCTTGCAGCCTGGCTAATTACTTAATCTCTCCTTTACCATCCTTCAGCAAACCTGTGATGGATATCATTTTAGAGGCAAGGAGGCCTAGTACTAGAAAATCTTATGCTGAAAAATGGAAGAGAGTCTGTGCCTGGAACCATTCTCAAGGGATGAGCACAGCAGCGCCCAATTTTCCTCAGATTTTACAATAGTTAACTGAGATGCTTCACAAGGGCCTTTCTTTTTCCACCATTAAAATCCATGCCTCAGCCATTTCAGCTCATTATAACACAGAACCTCCCCTCTTCTCTCATCCACTGCTCAAGCAGTTCCTCAGAGGGGCCAAAAATTTGAGACCACCCAGTAGAGCTCCAACCCCATGCTGGGACCTTAACTTTGGCTTGGAGAAACTCACTCTACTTCTTTTCGTGCCAGCTGCTACTGCAGACTTAAAATTCCTTCCTTGGAAAACAGCTTTCCTTTTAGCAATCACTTCAGCTAGAAGGGTATCTGAATTACATGCCCTTATGGCAGTGGAGCCTTTCATCATCTTTCATGCGGACAGGGTGTCCCTCAGAACCAATCTATTCTTCATGCCCAAGGTGGTATCCAGTGTGGCTCTTAATCAATCCATTCATTTGCCAACCTTCTTTCCCAATCCACAGAATAAAGGGGAACGGATACTGCATTCCTTAGATGTGCAACTTGTATTCTACTTGAACAGGACTAAACCTCAAAGGAAATCTGAACAACTGCTGGTGGCATTTGCTGCAGGGGTAGAGGGGAAGGCCATTTCAAAGCAAACCATTTCTAAATGGATAAGCCATTGCATTCATTTCTGCTATAAGCACCATGGAAAGCCTATCCCCCAGGGGATCAGACCTTCACTCCACCATGGCTGCAGATACCGCTACAGCCTTTCTCAGAGGCGTCCCTACCAGGGACATCCTAGAAGTGGCTACCTGGAGTTCTGTACATACTTTCACCAAGCATGATCATTTGCCAATTTTCTCTAAATCCAGAGCTGACTTTGCCACTGCAGTGTTGTAGGGCCTTATAGCTGGCCCTAATGCTATATTCCTCCTCCCAGCCATAGCTTTGGGAATCTACCCAAATGCAATGACTGCAATAATGAAACACGAAGAACATAGTACAGTTGTGTACACTTACCATAAATGTAGATGTTCGAGTGAATTCACTGTTGCAGTCCTGTTTACCCTCCCTCCAGCCCCCTAACTTCTTTTCACCATACCTCTACTTTCCTTTACTATGCTTAAAAGCCTTTTTGGTGTATTTGCTTTTTTGTTGGAGGTATATCTTTGTACTTTTATATTTGTTTCGCATTAGGGGGGGCACCTGATATCTGAGGCAAGAAAAACTGATGTAATGGCGTTGGCTGCATGTTTTATACCCCTGATGTCATGGAAGAAGGGACAGCAACTGATGCAGGACCCAAGACTTTGTTAATCAGGCTGACTGAGGGCTATCTGCAAGCAGATAACGCAAATGTAATGACTGGCAACACTTGAACATCTACATTTGTGGTAAGTGTACACAACTGTACTTTATATATGTCTAGGCTTGTCAGGGCTTTTTGGGCCATTAGCCTAATAATCTCTTCTGAACCTATGAAGACATTTACATGTAATATTGATTGGATTGTTAATGTGTGCGTTGGACCGTCTTTGGTACCACAGTACTTGATTAATGTCTGTTTTCCTATTGTCTGCTCCCTGGCTTCTTCCAGTATGGTTCACCCAGCGTAGAACACTGAGGAAGTTCCCTGATGTTAGTTATCACACAGACTTTATTGCAACATTAGTTTATATACAGGGTTTACAATGTGTGTGTGTATCATTTATCTTAGTTGCAATATTTGGTCTGTAGAGATACAGTTCTGTTTTGGGGAAAAAGTAATCTTGCCATCCATCTCTGCTTAGGCCATCCATTGTTTTTGCCTCCTGTTGAGTTTTTCTGCAAGCCAGACGAGTGTCTATATCTTTGTAAGTATAATTTGTGCATTGTTGTAAATAGAATTTGTGTAAAATCTTTTTTTTTTTCTAGATTTATACTTTCTATTGTGTCCATTCAGTTTATTGGTGGGGGGGGGGAGCTGTTAGGTTCAGGTATAATGTGGCCTCTTCTAGTGCACTGAATGACATTTCAGCATACAAGCATAATGCAGATTCACCTTCATTAAAAAAAATTGCTGAACTTTGGTAGAAAGCTGAGATGGAAGAGTCCATTAGGTACCTGTTTGCATTCCAGGAATCGTAAAGGAGGCGCTTAAAAGAGTGACAGACCTGTGTGTGAACAGAGGCAATATTATAGTAAATCCAAGGTTGAACTATATCGGATTTGCCTTCGTATTACTAAGTAAAGTGATTTTGGAGTTAGTGCATTTAAATAACAAGGTTGGGTTGGGGAATGAGTATGAATGATTTGCGTTACAGAAAGGCTTTAAATATGGTATAGCAAGTTTTGATATTCTCCTTTTTTGTCTGAAGTAGAACTTCAGTTGCAGAATTCAGTTATGATAGGCAGCAGGGGCTCCTTATCGATCAGTTCTTGCAGTAGGAATGTGTATGTTATATTCTGTGGGTGTTTGTGTGCCCCTTAGCCTTAGTACAGGAATGGTATGCATTAGCTAGAGTGTGTGTGAGCACCCTTTGCTGAAAAACTTTGAGATTGAAGAGTAATTATGTTACTGTACTAAGTGCCCCAGGGTTTTTACCATCTGCCGAGAGTTTTCTTAGACCTTTCAACATGTTAGACTTTTAATATGGCAAACACTCCCTTTTTTCTGTCAGATCTTTGTGTTCCATGTTAAGTCTGTCAAAGTTTCCACATGCTTAATGGGATACATAGCCATTGTTGTCATGTGTAAGCTTTTGTTCATTTTGACTGTTGCCTTTCTTAACATTTTCCTTTTCTGTTTAGGATATTTCAAAGAAGAATGAGCGAAGTCCTCTCAATGAAGTACACTTGGTAATTATGAGGCTGTTAAGTGTATTCATGTCACGTACCAAGTCTGGATCAAAATCTACATCTGAGGTAATCATCCACTTCATATTTAAAATATTTGACAGATTCAGTGTTAGAATATAATAGTCTGTGAATCTTTAGTAAATTTCAACCTAAGTTTAGAATTAATCCAAGAATATTGTGTGTTGGACCTTGCAAAGACTGCATTTCAAAAGGGTTCGTATGCGTGTAGTCTTTCCATTTCCACTTTATCAACATGTTCACTCTCTTCCTTTTCAAGAAAAGGAAAAGAACACACACTTAGAACTTTTGTAAAAGGAGAGGACTTAATTGATATTGTTCTTTCCTTCTGATCTCTGAGCAGGAGCTGAGTTTTCATATAGATTGTTTTGCAAATGTTTTCACAAGGTTTCCTTTTCTAGGAATGTTTGATTTACTTTGAATTTAGTTTATTTGGTCTGCAACTCTTCTAGTTTTTCTTATTCAGTTTAGTTGTAGCAAACCTTTACTCTAGTGATGCAGTATGGCTAGGAAATGATGTCACAGGGTGCATAGCAATACTGTCTTGTGGGAAGAGAAACCCCATCTAGAAGATTGTCTACTGAAGTAATTGTAATCAAGCACCTTACAGTGTCTCTAACATTCTTTGAAGGAAGTGTGCATGAGACTAGGAAAGAACCCCAAAAGCACAAGTCCCGTTAAACATCACCCTCAGAAAGTAATCAGTGGTCACCCTTAAAGCTCATCATGATCATCACTAAAGGTCTGGCAGTTATCACCAGGGCAGAAATAAAGTTGTTAAAGGATACTGCAAAACAGTACAATACACCTTTCAAAAGAGCCTCTTTCAGAATTTTTCTTTTGCTGAATCCCTGGATTACACTTTTAACTAACATTTCACACCCACCCATCATTTATGGAAAGATGACTCAATAACTGTGTATTGAAAAAATGGTCTGAAAAGTGTAATGTAACTCACAAACCAAGTTTTAGTATTTTTAGTTTTGAGGAGAAGAGCTGTTAATTCCACAGAAGAGATTAACAGTTCAAATGAAAACTGGCCAAGCAAATGCCAGATTAATATATTAATATAAATGTAATTTCTATACATACTGCCTTGTTAATGGAATACAGTGTTTTTGAAGAGAGACAGGACTGTACTAGACAAAAAGTGACAAGTGTTAAAGCACTCAGACTGGAGTACAAAAATACCTAGAATTATTTTGTTTTTATTGTGAAATTAATGGGGTAAAGTTAAAGTGCTGATCCCATTGAACTGGTTTCAGTCTCACTCTTCAGAAAACACAATAGTTACATGACATTTTATAAGAGATCTTTGATAAACAGTCTCACAGAATTCCAGTTGAAAGCGAGATTTCTGTAGTTGTAGAAGGCATGGCAAAAGCAAAGATATTAAGAAGTAAAATGTCATAAGTAAGTGAGTGTATAGGGATGCCTCTACAGAAGGCAATAGTTGCTGGCTGGTTTAAAGATTTATTTTGTATATCTGTTAAAAGTAGTTCTGAAATGTGCTTGAAAGTTTAGCAAGCCTAAAACTAGGCCAACTGTGGGACTACCAATGGCTTAAAAATATGGTGAAGCTGTCTCCATGCAGTCAGAGCCGGTCTTGGGCCACTTGAAATTTTTTGGGCCAGTAGGGCACAACTCCCTCAGAGGGCCCCATACTAGGCTATGACAGGGTCATTATGTGGCTTAGAGATTTGTCTAAGAGACACTACAGGAAAGTGCAAGACATTTTCTTATAATTAAAGTCCTGTGAGGTGGACAATATTTCCTGTTGTGCATTGCACCAGTGGGCAGTCTAGTAGTAGTAACTGCAGCTTCACATGCCTTGCATGTTTCAGTGTCTTTGTTGCTCATGCTTCCTTAGTGGTCAGTCAGTGTTGCTCAGTGCTCAGAATTTTCAGTCTGAAACAGGTCTTATTAACCATTTAGTTTAAATACCACTCCACTTAATGTCTTGGAAGATAATACCAGGCTTAATTTGAAGACTAATAGAGAGGTGCTGTTTCTTTTGCTTCTCTTGCTCCTCTCCTGCTTCTCTTGCTCTACCTCACTGGACTACATGAAAAGAAACATGGAAGAGCTCTCTGATCATCTAGCCCAGGCGGGTATGACCTTGAACCTGAGTAGCATTCTGCCCTCACCAAGAATGATACCGCAGTATAAAGAAAGAGTAACAGCCTGCATTTAATTGCTGGAACCTGTGTTCTGAGAGACTGCCTTCCAGACTATCTGCAAATATACAGAGCGGAATATATATTTTTTTGGTTATAGAGTTTAATTGTTGCTTAGATCTCTGTTGAAACTGTTGTCTTACTGTTCTGAGAGACTGATCTGCAAATATACAGAGCTGAGTATATTTTTTTAGTTTTAAGTTTGTACTGTTAGTTGTTGCTTAGATCTCTGTTGAAACTGTTTTGTCACCACCATCCTACCTATTTTTGGTTTGTAGTTTAAATTTAGTGGCTTTTGCAGTTGCCCGCCCCACTGTAGATTTGATCTGGGACACTCCCCCAGTCCCATCTCTTTACCACATTCTACCTAATAAACTCTTTCTGCACTTGCTTTTAGACCTTTTTAATTTAATTGCATTTTTAAACTGTGTTTGGTCTAATATTGCTACATACTCGAGTGTGCTAGCTTGCATTGCATGTGAATTGTTTTTACTACTGCTTTTGCTACTTTTCTGTAAAAAAAAAAAAAAATTGTAAGCCTGTTTCCTACCTTTCCTGTAAATAGTGTTCCAGATACAGATTTGCTGTGTCCAGGACAGTATGTAAGCTTCTCAGCCCCCCAAGCCTTTCTGTGTTGGAGGGAAGCCTTCTAGCTTAACAGTGGGGAGTGGTAAGCACTAGGTAATCTGTCTACCGCATAAGGAGTGGTTCTGGCCCAGAAATTGTAGTTATTGGCCGTTTGGGCAATCTCTTCAATCTCTGTCAACATTCTGATTTGAAAGCTTGCATTTGCACTTGTTTCTGTCCTGTAACTCGTCTAGTGCAGATACAGATTCTTAGTTTTAGCACTTAAATTTGCTTATTCATGCTCAGCACTTGTTCAGAACTTGTAAGCACTAAATAAGCTACTAATTACTATAGCACTCAATCTTCCTCATTACCTAAAGGAAAACAGTTTTTGTACTTACTTTTCTCACTTGCTTAGAGTAAAACAGCTCTTGTACTCACTTTCCTCACTTATCTAGAGGAAAATAGTTTTTTATTCGGGCATGTCCAGGGGTCAGCTCCCAGTGTTCTCTCCTGTCTTATCTGATGAATCTGGGCATCTTGAGGCAATGTAGAAATTCCCTCATGTACAAAGACAGCCCTCTCCTCCTACTACCCAACACTACAACCTGTGAGAGATGCACTTATCTAGCCGAATTGTAGGTAAAGCTCTCTCCAACCAAGACTGTACTTGACAGTCATGAGGAGAAGGTAAACATTTGCACCACACCACACTCATCACATAGTCTCACTAAATCTACACCACCAAAATCCACACATAGTAACACAAAAACATTTGCGGAGGCTCTCAATAATAATCTAAGCAACAGAGACCTCCAAAGCAGAAACGCAAGCAACCTCCATCCCCCAACACAACCCAAATGACACATAGCACACAGACTCAGTGTGCCACCCAACCACAGCCAATAAGGCACAACAACGTACCCAACACACTAGTCATAGGTGACTCTACAGTCAGGCACACTGATGTCCCACTCACCAGGCTAAACAAGGAGAAGGTTACTGTCAGCTGCCTGTCTGGTGCCAGGATCTGCCACATATAACCCTCGCCCTCAGGTCAATCCACAACAAGTACAAATATGACTTTGTCATTGTCCATGTTGGTGTGAATGACCTGAGATGTACCTCCTTGGACTACATGAAAAGAGACATGGAAGAGCTGTCCGATCTTGTAGCCCAGGCAGGTATGACCCTTGCCCTGAGTAGCATTCTGCCATCGCCCAGAATGATACCGCAGTACAAGGACAAAATGGTTGACTTCAACAATTGGCTAAGCTTCTGGTGTCATTCTAAGGGGATCCAGTATCTGTCTGCTTGGGATGACATGGTCGACAGACCACGATGCTTTGCCACAGATGGCCTGCACCTGTCGCCCCTGGGATTCCGGATACTGGCTAAGGCCCTTGCTGCCCATATAGTGCCTTTTTTAGGCAAGGTTCAAATAACAAATTCACCACCGTAACAGGAACAGGCAAGCAAAAACTGAGGGTAATGCTACTCAATGCTAGAAGCCTAAATTTCAAAATGCACTCACTCAAGGCACTCCTTAAAATGGAGAACATCGATATCTGTGCAGTGACTGAGACCTGGTAAAAGGCTCCAGAGAGCACCCCTGCACTACCAGGCTATAACTCATACCACACTTTTCGGCCATGTAACCTGGACTGAAACACCAAAGGCGGAGGTGTGTCCATATTCATTAAGGATATCCACACCTCCAGGCTAGTTGCTCAGCATAATGCATCCGAGGTTATCCAAGTGCAACTAACTCTGGGCAAAACTGCAATCCAAACTGTGGCTTGTTACAGATCCCCCACCATGCCCCAGGATTCCCACTCCTCTTTTCTTGATGTACTGGAAAATACTGGGGTTCAACCAAACACCCTAATAATGGGTGACTTCAACTACCCCACCATTAACTGGGAAAACTGCTCGTGTACCAACTCGGTAGCTCAACGCTTTCTGGAATTCATAAACTCCAATGCTCTGGATCAACTTATCCACACACCCACCAGGGGCAACAATATCCTAGACCTAGTCTTTACCATGAGTGAACAGTGTTCTACACCTGAAGTTAACTCCTCATTGGTCCAATCCGAGCATAAGCTAATCACCCTTGATATCCACATCCCGCCTCCACCCTCCATTAAGGAAACCACGGTAAAAAATTTCTCCAAAGCCAACTTCATGCTTTCTTAAGACAGAAGTGGTGAACTTCATGACATCCATGCAGATGGGGCAATACAGTTACAACTGCTGAATCCTACACAAATGCACTCTATAAGCACTTAGATGAGTGCATGGATCGTGCTATCCCAAACAGAACCAAGATGCTATCCTCCAAAAAAAGGAAGCCAATCTGGTGGTCCCCTGCCATAAACAAGCTGTACAACAGAAGGAAAAAACTGTTGCAAAAGAGAGTAAAATCCCATGAGTGGAGGAGCTCCCTGGTCAGCCTCAGTAAGAAGCTGAGATCCCTTATAAGATCCTCCAAAGTTGCTACGAAAACAAAATCGCCACTAATTCCAAGGACAACCACAAAGCATGCTATAGCTATGTCAAGAATCTCATTGGCAACACCCAGATCTGCTCTGAGTTTACAGCACAAAGGCATGAAAGTTACAGAACCAACTGATATTGCCAACATCCTGGCAGATAGTTTCAGTGCTAACTTTACCCCCCTCTCACCCCCTAAAGGGCCAATATGTATACAGGAAGAATGCAGAGTCCCTGTAATCACAACTACGCAGGTAAAAGCTGCACTCTGTAAAGCCAAGAACACAGCATTCATGGGGCCAGACAACATCCCAGGCTGCATTTTACATGAACTTCAGAACGAACTGGCTCCCCACTTAAGCACCATGTTCAATAATAGCCTCGCATCAGGCTTTGTACGCACTGAATGGCACAGCAACAGTTATCCCACTCCACAAAGGGGGAGCCACCACTGATCCCTGGAAATATCGACCTATTAGCCTGACGAGCCTGCAAGGCTATGGAACGTATCATCATGGAACTCATAAACAAAGACATTGGTAACCTCCAAACTCTGGATCCCACCCAGTTCGGGTTTGTGAAAGGCAGATCATGCCTCCTGAACATGATCGAGTTCTTTGAGGCAGTCACCAAAACCGTAGATGAGGGTAAGGTGTTTCACACAGCCTGTCTTGACCTCGCCAAGGCTTTCAACACCATCCCCCATTCTGGAAATATAGCTAAACTCACTAAACCAGGTATAAATCCCTACGTCACAAGATGGGTTGCCAACTGGCTCACTGACAGTACCCACACTGTAAAAGTTGCAGACTCCAAATCTGACCTCAAAGCAGTGACAAGTGGAGTACCACAGGGTTCCGTCCTGGGACCTCTCCTGTTTGGTATCTACTTCTCTGAAGTACAGGCTAACACAGAAAGCCTCTGGCTAATGGAATTCGCAGATGACTGCAAATTAGGAGCCATAGTCAAGTCCCCAAATGATGTGGACATCCTACAGAAAGGCCTTGCTGAGACAGATGCCTGGTGTCAGAGCCATGGTCTCAAGCTCAGTGCCAAAAAGTGCAGTGTCATCCCCTTTGGTAAAAACTCTGTACCCATGAACTACCACATAGGCAGCAATCTACTTAACACTGAATGCGTGATAAGAGACCTTGGGACCCAGGTGGACAGTAGTCTCTCCTGATAGTCACATCGTCACATTAGTCAGGAAGTCCTTCTACTTGGCACACCTCATCATAAAAGGGTTCTTATCCAGGAAAAAAGAGGTCATTGTTCCCCTCTACTCGACACTCATTAGACCCATTATGGAGTACAACACCCCATTTGGAATGTATCTCACAAGACCTCTGCAACAGCTGGAAAGGCCACAGAAGTACCTCACAAAGAGGATTACTGGCCTCAAACAAATGCCCTACACTGACTGCCTCAAAAAACTACAGCTTTACTCTGCCTAACATATAAAGCTATGTCAAACCCAGAGCTGTTGGACATGCTACACCTAAAGAAATCCCAATCCCTCCGAGCTACACGCTGTAGGGACCTAAACCTTGTCACCACAATAAACAGGACATGCTGGAGGGATATATTCCTGTCCCAGAGACTTCCCATACTCTGAAACAAGCTTACCCATCTATGTCAAGCAAAATTCTTCATTAGCACTCAAGAAAAATCTTGATGAGTGGATGGGAAATACACCCTGGGACCACTTCTGTGTCTCTGCTCGACAGTGGCACAGGAAAATAACTTTCTTGGGTGGCTTAAGCCAGGGAACCTTGTTGGCTAGGCTTACGTAGGCCCTTGGGCCAATAGCCTAGTACCTACCTATGATCAATTTCAACAATTGGCTAAGCTTCTGGTGTCATTCAAAAGAGATCCAGTGTCTGTCCGCCTGGGACGACATGCTCGACAAGTCTCGTTGCTTCGGAAGAGACTGCTTGCACCTGTCACCCCCTAGGCTTTTGAATACTGGCCAAGGCTCTTGCTGCCCCCATAGTGCCTTTTTTGGCAAGGCTCAAAAGTCAAACCCACCTCCGTAAGCAGCACAAATAAAATAAAATGAGGGTTGTGCTACTGAAAGTCAGAAGTTTAACTCTCAAAATGCATGCGCTCGAAGCACTCTTCGACATCTGTGCAATAACTGAAACTTGGTTCAAGGCTCCACAGAGCACCCAAGCACTACCGGGCTATAACTCATGCCACACATTTTGGCCACAGAACATGGACCGAAACACAAAAGGAGGGGGTGTATCCATATTCATCAAGGATACCTACACCTCCAGGTTAGTGGCACAGCATGATATGTCTTGAGATCATCCATATGCAACTAACATTGGGCAAATCTGCATTGCAAATTGTGGCCTGCTACATATCATCCTCCGTGACCCAGGACCACCACTCCACCTTTCTGGAGACACTGGAAAACATGAAGGTCCTACCGAACACCCTGATATTGGGCAATTTCAGTTACCCTACCGTTAACTGGTAAAACTACTCTAGTACAAACTCCCAGGCCCAGTACTTCCTGGAATTTATCAACTCAAATGCCCTGGATCAGCTGGTAAACTCCCCTACCAGAGGTGAAGATATATTGGACCTGGTCATCACCAACATGGTCGACAGGTGTTCCGCACCGGTGGTGAACCCATCACTGGTTAGATCAGAGCATAAACGAATCACTCTGGATGTCCATACCGCACCACCATCCTCAACCAAGGAAACCACAGTGAAAAACTTTTCTATAGCAAACTTCACCTTACTTAAGACAGAGGTGGTAAGTTTCACAGGCCCCACGCTGAAGGATAACAGTGTCCAAGATGCAGGATCCTTTATATATGCACTCTATGAGCACCTACAAGGATGCATGGATAGTGCCATCCCTAGCAAAACTAAGACTCACTCCCCTAAGAGAAGGAAACCAGTCTGATGGACCCCTGCCATAAACAGGCTATACAATAGGAGGAGGAAACTAGTTTAGAAAAAAAGCAAATCCCAAGAAGGAAAGACATCTCTGATCAGTATCAGTAAGAAACTAAGGTTCCTCATAAAATCATCCAAGGCTAACTTCGAAAGAAAAATAGCCAAGGATTCGAAAGATAACCACAAAGCCTTCTTTAGCTATGTCAATAATCGAAGTGGCAACTCGCAGATATGCTCTGAGCTAGTGCAAAATAGCACAAAATATACTGAACCTACTGATATTGCCAACGTCCTGGCAGATAGATTCAGTGCAAACTTCACCCCCAAAAGGGCCCACAACAATACCGGAAAAGTGTAGAGTCCCGGAAATCACAGATGCACAGGTGAAAACAGCCCTGCCAAAAGCACAGCATCAGTGGGGCCAGATGGTATCCCAGGCTGCGTCTTGCACAAACTACAAAACAAACTAACCCCCCATCTAAACACACCATTGCTGTGTGCCAGGCTGAGGTTGAACAGTTATTACGCTCCACAAAGGAAGGACCACAACTGACCCTGGTAACTGTCATCCCATAAGCCTGACTAGCCTGGTCTGCAAGGCTATGGAACGCATCATCATGGAACTCATTAACAAAGAAATTGGGAACCTCCAAACACTTGACCCGACCCAGTTCGGCTTTAAGTGCAGATCATGCCTACAAAACCTGGTTGACTTATTCGAGACAGTCACCAAGGCCATAGATGAGGGTAAGGTGGTTCACACAGCCTACCTTGACCTCGCCAAGGCTTTTGACACCATTCCCCACTCGGGAATTATAGAAAAACTCACCAGCCTGAACATGAACCCCTACATCACGAGATGGGTTGCTAACTGGCTTACAGACAGAACTCACACGGTAAGAATAGTGGGCTGCTGGTCCGAATCTAAACCAGTCACAAGTGGTGTCCCACAAGGCTTGGTCCTGGGACCCCTATTGTTCGGCATATACTTCTCAGAAGTACAGGCAAACACAGGAGGACTATGGCTAACCAAGTTCGCCGATGACTGCAAACTGGGAGCCATAATTGACTGTCCAACTGACACAGACATTCTCCAAAAGGGCCTTACTGAGACGGACACCTGGTGTCAAAGTCATGGTCTCAAGCTAAGTGCCAAAAAATGCATAGTCATCCCGTTTGGGAAAAACAAAACACCCATGAATTACCACATAGGTGGCAGCCCCCTTAATACAGAAGAGGTAATAAGAGATCTGGGGACCCAGGTAGACAGTAATCTTTCCTTTGACAATCATATTGCCAAAGTAGTTAGGAAATCCTTCTATGTAGCCCATCTAATTACTAAAGGGTTCGCATCTAGAAATAGAGGTTATAGTGCCCCCCTACTCATCACTCATCAGACCCATCATAGAGTACAATGCCTCATTTGGGATGTACCTCACAAGACACTTCCAACAGCTGGAAAGACCACAGAAGTACCTCACCAAGAGGATTACTGGCCTCAAACATATGTCCTATGCAGCCAGACTGGAATAACTCGGGCTGTACTCAGTGGCATATCGCTTACTCAGAGGTGATCTCTGCCTGACTTAAAAAGCCATGTCCAACTCAGAATTGATGGAAATGCTCCACCTAAAGAAATCCAAGTCACTGAGAGCCACTCACTCTAGTGAGCTAAACTTCACCACAACAATAGATAGAACATGCTGGAGGGATAGATTGCTGTCACAGAGACTCCCCGTGCTTTGGAAGAAAATTCCTAACTACATTAAGCAGAGCCCCTCACTAACACTCTTCAAGAAAAGCTTTGACGAGTGGATGGGTAACAGAAAATACACCCCTGGGAGAGAGGCTCAGTTAATTATTCAATGGGGCGGCAAAAGTTGACACACTGGCTAGGCTTATAAATGCCCTCGGGCAGATAGCTTGGTACCTACCTATGTACCTATGGGGTTTGACTGGATATACAGTTATAAGAAATGTCTGTGGAGTAGTCAGATTTTTACACTATGAAAACAACCACTACTAAGTATAAGTCAAACTAATAATAACAACACAGTAGTGGTGGAAGTAACTTAGTGATCAAAAAGACTTGTGGCAGAATGTTTCCAGTTAAACAGTATGGCATAAAATTCTTGTAGTCATAGATGAGCAAATGGATAGGAGCACAATAATCATGGAGAAGTACTGGATGGAGGAAGATATAGCTGGTTAGAAAAATAATCCACTTGGCTGAAAGTGTGGAAGCAGAGTTTAACTTAAATGCACTGTAGGGGTATCACAGGTTCAGAGTTGCATAAAAAGTAGGGGGACAAGCTAGAAAATTATTGGACAGGAATAGGGAAGAGTTTGAAGAGGAGGAGTACATTTCAGAAAGCTGAACAAACTGTGTTGGGGAGTTTTGTGATGTCCGTCTTCCCATGTTGCAGTATTCGTCAAGTTTAGGTTATCCTCTGCTTAGCTTACCCAAATGTCTGGCCAGTATACAAAAGCTTTAGTCACTGCGAGGTACGTGAGATGTCTGACATAGGCTGAATGATGTGTGGGCCATAAAAGTGACATCTACAAGTACCTTTTCTCAGAACTTCTGTGCTGCCAGTCGAATGTCAGCTCATCTTGCCATCTCTGCCATCGAATCCTTCAAATTTAAGATAAGTACCCCATTGAGGCAATTTTCTTCTTTTCTTTTTGGTCACTGCATGCCTGTTAAGGTTCATGTCATCCAGGGAACTGAAGTGTAGGTGTGGTTGTCATATCCCCCATAAGGACACCCGCGACCGCTGCCTGGGGCCTAACCATGACCTTAAAACCTGCGCGATTTGTCAGACCTTCATTCCTAAGACTCTCCGTAGCCTTCTGCATGCCTTAAACATCTAGCTAGAAATCCAGTGTGTTAAACATTTGGCTCTAGTGATGGAATGGCTGTCTGGTCAGACAGCCAGAAGGCCAAAGTTTCTTGGCCAGAATCTACTGCTGCTCTTCCTCTACCTGACGTTCTCCCTGTGGCCGTTTGCTTGGAAGAACTTACAGAATCAGCCGATGCAGTTATAGTGGGTACCATCCCATAGGTCACAGTACCTAGGGCTGAAAGCATGTCTTTGGAAGATTTGCAGATGTCGGGTGCCAATGACGAGGGGGAAACTCTGCTCGCAATAAACTCCCAGAATGGTGCTTCCACTGCTAATCATTAGTTGGAACCTAGGACTCCCTTAGGTCCTACACCCTCTAGGCCTGTTTCTTCCCTAAAAAGGAAACAAAAGACAAAACATGTCTTGCCTCCTTCACCTTTTGCCATTCCTCCAGTCCTTACCAGCCTTTTTAGATGCTTTCAATGCAGCATCTAAGAACCCTGAATCTCATCCACCAGCCCCTAGAAATCCTGACTGGTTGAATCATATTGTAATTTGAGTATATTTATTTCATATTTTCTAAGTGTGCACATCAGTATTTATATTATATGTTATAATTTTTTGGTAATTTATTATGACATGAATCATTTAAATTAAATTATGTAATATCAGAAATTGCATTTAAAACTTAATAATTTTGATAAAAAAGATAGTATCTAAATGTTTATATATGTTGGATTTTGTCACAGTGCTGACAGGGTTAAAATGTTGGATGAGTTGATTGATTGATTAATTGTCTTAATTGATGAATATATAAAAAGAGAATATGTAAGTTTGTAAGTGTGTTCCATTGAAGGCGAATTGCCGAGGTACCAGGACAGGACTGATGGATTAAAGCTGCTTCTCTTTGTTCCACCCTCTGACTGCTTATTTCGTGGTGTGTTTTTGAAGAATTGATGTTTATGCTGTTTTCAGTATCATTATGGTTTTATAGGCTCCCAGAAGGGGCCAAATGTCCTAAGTGCCCTGTTGCAAACCCTGACACTGTTTCAATCTCTGCAGACAAGCCCTCCAGATTTCTACCCTGCTCTTCTATCTTTCCCACTGACGAGCACAGCAAGATTATCCAACACATTGATAAAAAATGGTATACACCTTGTCACTTTGGCTTTCAGAGCTGTCAGCTACCAGACTTGCATGTCTAAATATGCCCTGGCCCTTTTGACTCAGGCTTCTAAACTTGTAGCTGATCTAGACTCTCCTTCTACAACTCAAATATCAAATCTTATTTCCCTGTCCTCTCAGGTGACAAGACATTCCATCAGATGCAGCTACGATGCTGCTGAGGCCTCAGCAGGATTTACAGCTTCCACCTCGGTGCTCAGAAGGCACTTTTGGCTGAGACTCCAACTCTTACCTGATGACATAAGGGCCAAACTTCTGGATGCTCCCCTGGGCATTTCTGCCCTTTTGGTGCCAAAGTGGCAGAGCTTTTCAAAACTCTTCAACAAAAGGTGGAGGAATTGCAAGACCTAAAACACGTGTCTCCAATCCCTGAATTTCATAGGAACTATCCCACCAAGACAAAGTTTATCAGGAAACATTCTGCTCCTACCCGTCATTCTATGAGCAAAAAGACTTCCAGGAAACAACAGCCTTCTACCAGGCCTGCTCAAACTCCTGCTTAGAAACCTCAGTTTCAAGACAGGGCAGGTAGTCTACGACTGCCTCTTTTGTACACCCCCTCCAGATTCCATTTCCGTATCCTAAAGACTCACTGTCTTTTGGTCTGGCAAAGCATTACTGCAAGACAAGTGGGTCTTGTCAGTTATAGGTCTCCTTTCACAAGGGGCTGTACAGCCTGTTCCTCTGTCTGAAAAGGGAAAGGGTTTTTATTCTAGAATTTTTCTAGTCCCAAGGAAAGACGGCCCCTGGAGACCCATCCTGGATCTCTCCCATTTTAACCTTTTTCTGCAAGTACCCACTTTTCGAATGCTTACATTCCAGACTGTTTTCCCCTTACTAATGCCTTGGGTATTTTTGATCACCTTGGGCATCAAAGATGCATATCCCTGTAAGACCCACTTACAGGAAGTGTTTATGCTTCTCTGTGGGTTCCTCATTTTCAGTTTTGTGCTTTGCCCTTTGGACTATCTACTGCTCCAAGAGTATTCACCAAGTGTCTGGTTCCAGTGGTAGCTTATTGCACGGTCCAAATGATTTCCATTTTTCCATAGCTGGACAGCCTTCTGATCCAGGCAGGTTGCTCTACTAACCTCCACATCCACCTCCAGAAAGTCATTGCTGTCCTACAGTCTCTGAGGTTCAACATCAATTTCCTGAAGCCCAACCTAAACCCTTCCCATGACTACATTTTCCTGGGTAGCAGAATCGGGACAGACCTAAACCAGGGGTCTTAAATGTGACGTCTGCACTCAAAATCCTGAGAACTTTTCAGCCGCAGACCTACTCATCATATGATCGCTCCTTCTCAGATGTCGCATCTAAAAGCTAAGTAACCCGTTTGGTTTCTGTTTTTCCTTTTATAGCCGATTGTTGTTGCTTAGGCTTGGTTGTTGTAGCAATTTAGCTGATGTCAGGTAAAAATGCAAATGCGGGCACCACATACCCATAAAGACGCCCATGATAGATGTTTTTTTCTTGGGTCGGCAATACAGCCATTCTGCCTGCTCCATTTGTCAATCATTTGTGCCAAAGACCCTACACAGCCATCTGGCCACTTTAAACCTCTACCTAGAAAACCAGTGCCTTAAGTGGTTAGCCCTAAGAATGGATCCCGCATCGGAAGCCTCAATCCGATCCTCCGTGTAAGAAGACCAAGATACCTTGGCCTTCCTCGCCTGTCGATTTGTTACTGGACGCCCCGGCCAACAGCTGATTTAGGAGTTGAGCACCCGGTGTATCGGTCGACTTCAACAATGTCCTTTGGGGGCAATTGCTCAGCCGACGACCGGCAAGTCCTCGGAGCTTACCCAGACACACACTACCGTCGATGTCGGGGGGGGGGGGGGGGGACCAGATTCTGTGGTACCTCTGACCAGGATCCAAACTTTCGAAATGGTTGCCTTAAAACCTGACTCCAGGCCGGTTCCAACTTCCACCCTGGCCAAAAAGAAGCAGAAACCCAAGCATACCTCCTCCTCCTGCAGAAGGCCTGCCAGATTGGCATTCCTTCACTTCCTGTCTCATGCAGGCCTTTATGGCCCTTAGGCCTTCAGGCTCAACCTTTACTACACTGCCTTTACTTAGCCCTAGGTCTGCCCCAGCCTCTTCCCTCCCACCCATGACCTCTCAGGTTAGGGAGGAAGAGCATGATTCTTCCTTTCCTCAAAGGACTCTATTTCATATACCTCCCAGATTGCATCTTCCCAGGAGTATTATTCTCCTGACAAGTAATCTGTTGAAGGGGATTCTCCCCCTGAGGTTATTACCTTTGGTGAGACCATCACCAAGATGAAATATTTCAAAGGGGATACTTCACAAATGGCTGACACCCAAAAGAGGTACTTTGAGGTACTTCAAGTAGAATCCCCCTCCCCTTCTGCTTTTCCTCCGGTTCTGCCCGCTTACTTGAATGCCTTTAATTCAACTTCTAAGGCCCCAGACTCTGTCACCTGCCCCCAAGCACCCTGACAGTTTCTACAAGGTGCCGGAGGAGCAAAAATTATTAGTTAAACCACCCTTGGCAGACCCAGCTGTGATTTCCACCACCTCTGATAAGCAATCCAGACTGCTTCCTTCTGCCTCTCTCCCTACCCACGGATAAAGACCGCAAATCTGTGGATTGGATTGTCAAGAAGGTATAGACATCCTCCACATTGGCTTTCAGAGCCATTAATTATCAGACCCACATGACTAAGTATGCTCTGGACTTCATGTCTCAAGCCTCCTCCATGCTGTCGTCTATTCCTGACAGCCCCATTATGGCTGACATCTCCTCCAAACTGTCCTTGGCTCAGCAAGTACCCAGGCACTCCATTAGATGCAGCTACGATGCTGCAGAAACTTCTGCCCACTCTACAGCATCTGTCTCTGTCCTCAGGAGATGCTCCTGACTGAGACTTCAGAATCTCCCAGAAGACTTCAAGTCCAAGATCTTGGATGCCCCGGATCACAGTTTCCTTTTTTGGAAAACAATCTTCAGACATCTTAAAGAATTTGCAAGAAAAAAGTAAAGAATTGTAGGACATTAAACATCTGCTGGTGTCCCCCATTCCCAAGTATTACAAAAAACTACCTGGCAAAAACTACTTTTGTAAGGTGTAACCCCCCACAGAGGGGTGCTTCCTCTTCCAGATCTAGAAGAGGGGCAAGAAGACCTACTACATCCAGACCTACTACACCAACTCCTCAGCCTTAGACAATCCTTTCAGGACAGAGGAGAGCCCAATAATGGGTGACTGGCTTTGCCCACCTAGCACTTTCGGCATGCCTTCCCCACTGCCTCCCCTTCTGGCAAGCCATCACCACGGGCCAATGGGTACTATCCATTATCCAAAAAGGATATTTCCTATCCTGGAAAAAAAAAACACCCAGGAAAGGCATTCCATTTCCCCCCAAAAACCAACTACATCTCCTCCACAGGTTTTGTCAGACTTGTTAAAGCTAGGCACCATAGAACCTTTCCCCTCAAGACAGGAAGGAAAGGGATTTTACTCCCGTCTCTTCATGGTCCCTAAAACAGATGGCTCCTGGAGACCCATCTTAAACCTCTCCTTTCTAAATTTTCACCTTCAGGTACCCACCTTCAAAGTGCTGTCACTTCCCACTCTGCTACCTCTTATTCCAGCCAAGACCTTTATAGCCACCTTGGACCTAAAAGAGGCCTACCTACACATACCCATCAGGACTTCCCACAGAAAATTCCTGCATTTCTCTGAGCCTTCCTCTCATTTCCAATTTACTGCTTTGCTCTTTGGTTTATGTACTGCTCCCCGAGTGTTTACAAAGTGCCTAGCCCCAGCCATTGCCTTCTGCAAAACTCAAGGAATCCAGATTTGCCCCTATCTGGATGACATCCTAATACTGGCAGAGTCAAAAGATACCCTCTCAAAGCATCTGTACTTCACCATGTCCCTTCTGCAAAATCTGGGGTACACCATCAAACTCCCAAAGTCCTCATTGAACGCAGACCAGGGCAAGATTTTCCTAGGTTGCAGAATCAGAACGGACAAAATGAAGGCCTTTCTCCCACAGGACAGGGTCCTGACTTCGCACTTCAAGGAAATCCTACACTCCCAAAAGGTGACAGCAAGGCAATTCCTTCATCTCCTAGGCTTAATAGCAACAACCATCCCCATTCTACCACTGGCCAGAATGCACATGCGCAAGCTACAGTGTTACCTCAAAAACATTTGGTCCCAGCACCTGCATTACTTAGAACAGGTTATTCCCCTTCTTCCCTGTCTAAAGACAGAAATCAGCTCGTGAATCCAGCAAGTTCAACTAAACCTTGGAAGTCCACTACTACCCCACACCTCAACCCAAATAATGCATACAGATGCCTCAGATTCAGGTTGGGGTGCGACACTGGCATTGTACATGGCTCAGAAAAATGGCACCCTTCTCTACAGGGCAAACGGATCAATGTCAGGGAAATGACAACAGTCTTTCTTAGCTCTAAAGACCTTTACCTCCCCTCCCACTTTTACCGGGGGTGCTTCTGATAGTGACCAACAACGCCACTGTAATGTGGTACCTCAACAAACAGGGAAGAACAAAGGCTTATCAACAGTGCAGGCTTACCCTTATGATATGGGACTTAGTCTCTCACCACAACTTGTCCCTGCAGGCAAGCTACAGCCCCTGGAAGGACAACAAGCCAACAGGTCTAAGCAGGACATACTCTGCACAGCACGAATGTATGCTGGACGGGACTGTCTTCCTAGAAATAGTCCACCAGTGGGGTACTCAGAAATAGACATGTTTTCCTCCCCCTAAAACAGGCAACTGCAGACCTTCTGCTTAAAGACCTACTCCCCTCTAGCATGGAGAGTAGATGCTTTCAACATCTCTTGGGTAGGGGAAGTTTCTTTATGCCTTCCCCTCCTTCCCAGTCATTCAGAAAGTCCTCTTGAAAATCTTGTTAGTGACCCCCTACTGGCCAATACAGCACTGGTTCCCGCTACTTCATAATCTAGCCAAGGGCAGTCACTAAAATTTACCCTACAAGGTGGATCTACTGACGCAAAAAAAGGAACTCTCCTCCATCTACACTTGCAGATGTTATCCCTGAGACTGTGGGTGATTAACTTTTGATCCCTTTCAGACACCAATACTTAGAGGATGTGCTTTCAGTCCTGAGAGAGGCCAGGAAACCTACAACCAGAAAATCTTACCTACCCTAAATGGGAAAGATTTACTTAAGTGTTGGCAAGGTCAGGGACCCTTGCATTGCTGATACCCCCCCTTGTTCTTGCTAGTGTGTCAGTTGATAAAAAGTGGACTTTCCTGTTCTTCAGTGAAAGCACACCTTTCTGCTATATTAGCCTGCTTGCCTCTTAATCAACCTTGCTAGCCAGGCTCGACATAAAACTCTTCCTTAAAGGGGTGTTACACATGAAACTGCCAAAGAAGCCATTTCTTCCTCCCTGTGACCTTAACTATATCCTGGAAAACTAACCAACACCCTTTCGAACCTGCTGGGACATCTTCGCTACAGATGTGTACATGGATAACCGACCTTCTAGTGGCTATCACTTCAGCCAGAAGGGTTTCAAAGTTGCAAGCCTTAATGGCCTGCCCCCCCTACACAACCTTCCATGAGGACAGTCACCTTGAGAACTAATCCCTCCTTTATGCCCAAGGTGGTCATTGACTTGTCTCTAAACCAATCTATCCACCTGCCCACTGTCTTATCCTCTCCCACTAATGAAGAAGAGGGGATACTCCACTCTCTGGATGTGTACAGGCAACTAAGATTTTATCTGGATAAAACCAAATCCATTAGGAAATCTAAGCAACTCTTCGTTTCCTTCCACCCCAGAGCCCTAAGCAAGGCATTCTCCAAACAAACCATTGCATGCTGGATCAGCAAAGCCAGTTATCTCTGCTACCCCCACCACAGAAAAGAAAACCCAGTGGGAATAAAGACCCATTCCACAAGGGCAGTGGCCACCTCCAAGGCTTTCATAAAAGGTCTAGACACGCCATCCATTATAGAAGCAGCCACATGTTCCACTATCCACACGTTCACCAAACATTACAAATTTGACCAAGTCTCCAGAGCACGTGCAGGATTCGCCAGGGCAATCCTACAGGGCTTTGTAGAATCCCCATCAGCATCCACCACCCTCTCATCCATCTGAGCTGTGGTACTCTTCCCACAACTAGAATACTGCAACATAGGAATAGAAGGACATAGAATAGTTGTGTAAAATCTTACCATAACCATAGATGTCCTCATGTTGCAGTATTCCTTCCCACCCACCATTACCCCCTCTTCATTCCCCTTTATCTCCATCTAAACCTCGATCTATCCATACTGAAGGACTTCAGGATCCCATGCCTGACTGCACTGGCATTCCTCCTGCTGGGCCTTCTACTCTACCTGCAGGCCTTCAAGTTCTGAGGATTGTGCGTGCAGACGTCACATTTAAGGCCCCTGGTTTATAGCCTTAAGTGTGACGTCCCACGCATGCTGCAACAGTTAAGCCGAAGTTTTTGTATAGGAGCTGAAGTACGAGTCGCCTGAGGGCAGGAAATTCCACAACTGTAATACTGCAACATGGAAGAGGAGGACATCTATGGTTATGGTAAGATTTTACACAATTATTCTTTTTCTGTTAAGGCCCACTTAGCTGCTGATGTTAAGTTGTCAAACTCGCCTTCATTCTTGCTGGATGTGTTCGGAGCCGATCCTCGGCTCCGACTCAGCACTTGCTAAGCTCGAGAGCTAATTTTACCAGCTCGAGGCAACCCTATATCCCATGATGCAAGGCGTGACTACCCCAGATCTCGTTTGCCGCTTCGCGAAGAGGTCTCCTTTTACCAGCTCAGGTAAAATTGTAGTATTTTATACTAAATTTCTGTCAAAAAAATTTTTCCTTTTTCCTGATTTCCTTTCTTAAGAGTTAGCTTTAACTAATATCTAACTTTCTTGCCCTATATTCCCTTTCTCCTTTATAATAGGGATAGTTTTTCCTCCCTTCCATTAAATTTCTGTCAGGGAGTGTGTGTGTGTGTGTGTGTGTGTGTGTGTGTGTGTGTGTGTGTGTGTGTGTGTGTGTGTGTGTGTGTGTGTGTGTGTGTTTTTCAGTTTTCCCTATATTTTATTAGATAACTGTGTGACTGGTGTGTGTCTGTGTTTGGCATACCATGTCAAAAGAAGTGAAGGTCTCAGGCTTCAAGAAGTGTGACTCGTGCTGTCAGAAAATGTCTCTGACAGACGGTCACACTTCTTGTGTGTACTGCCTGGGGCCTTTACACCTGCAGGACTCCTGTGCTATTTGTCACTCCTTCAGCCAGAGAGTCTTGCAGGAACGTAGAAACAAGCTAATTCTACGTGGCTTGTTGAAGCCAGAGTGTTCCCCGACCAAGACTGGGTCGGCAAAGCCCTCTAAGCCACCTAAAGCCCAGGCTGTGGTTCTTAAGCCTTCGGCGGTGGCTCCGACTCCTTCGGAGTCGAGATCGGCTCCGGCTGGAGCCGATCTTTCTACCTCTGAGGTGGTGGTATCGGCGCCGACTGACTCCGATACACTTGCACCTATGTCGATGTCGGCTCCGGCCGGAGCCGGCTCCTTGACCAGGACTGGTGCCGATAAGCTGTCGGCTCCATCTGGAACCGAAGGGTCTTCGGCTCCGATGGCTCTTTCCAAGAAGAGATCTTGGTCCCCTTCCCTGGAGTCGATTCGGCTCCGGGATCTCCTCTACTTTCGGAGCGGAGCCATCGGAGTCGATCTTCAAGGTCTTCCAGGCTGTCAGACCATGACTTGGAGAGGGTGGTAAGTAGACTGCTGAAGTCACAGGCACTGGCCCAGATGCTCCATAGCCCGCCTCAGCAGACGACCGCTATCCCTCATCCCCTGAAATTCCTCCTCCGACTCTCCTTCAGAGTTCGAGCCAGAGCTTCTTGGAACGTTGACCGTGAGTGCGCCGGAGCCGATACTTCCCCTGTCGGCTCCGTCGTCTTCGACTCCGATTTCCTCCATGAGACCTTCCTTGGAGGGATCCGGTCGTCGGGTCTCCCTTGTCAGCTCCGAGGGGGTGAGTGGCATCGGACCCTTGTCTACCCCGCTCTCCCTCTTGGAGCTTCGGCATTGGTGAGCTCGGCACCGACATCGGCCTCGGAGCCTTCTCTTTCAGTGGGACCGGGGATTCCTGTCTCTTCGGAGCGGGAGTCTTCTGGGCTCCCTGGGAGGGGAGCCTTTGAGGTGATGAGGAGTGTTCTAGCCCCGGAGCTGAGTCAACGGTCAATTCCATAAACTCCTCCCTCTTCGGTGCCTGTTGATGTCTCTTGCCATTCTCTTGCTCCCGGACCCAGAGATCCATCGCTCCAGGTTTCCCCATTGGGAAGAACTTCCTCTTCCGAGGTTTCTCCTGATCCTTCCGGAGAACCCCCGCGTAAGAGGACGTGCAAGAGGAAGCACACAGACTCCCCCGAGTTCACGACATCAGATACCGACTTAGATGAGTCTGAGGGTTCCCACGGTCCCCTCTGAGGATGTCTCCTTTCAGACATCCTGAACTCCTTAAGCAGAGGGGAACTGGCCTTCCATTAACCCCTCCGAGGATGAGTCTGTATACCTGGAGGCTTTTGGATCTTGACCCTCCACCTCCCGGGTGTTTCCGCCTTCGACCCCTCATGCAAGTGGTGGCTCGAAGGCGTGGGCGGCCCCGGATTCTGTGGAACCAGTCCCCAGGAGGCCTTCTAAATTCATCACGGCCCCCACAGACAAACAGTTTCTTACCAAAGGTGTCCCTGTTGATGCCTTGGTGGTGGCGGCTGCCACCAAGAAGGAACTTGCCGATCCTTCTGTACCTGTCCATCCTCCTAACAAGGACTCTAGGACCATGGATAGGTACGGTAAGCGGATGTTTTCTTCATCGACCTTTGCTATGCGCTCGCTGAACTATCTCTGTCACTTCACCCGGCTTCAGAGAGACATTCTCAAGGAACTAGGTGAGGTAGTTCAGGATCCGTCAGCTGCTGGGGCTCAAGAAAAGATTGCCTCACAGCTCGGAATCCTAAATTCTATAACTAACTCTTCCATGCGGCTCATTTCTTATGCAGCCGATGGGGCGAGTAGAGCCGCAGGCACAGGAGTGGCACTTGGGCTTCAGTCCTGGATGCGGCTTTGTAAATTCGCGGACCCCTTTAAGGCATCCTTTACTAATACTCCCTTCGATGGTTCGGCTTTGTTCGGGCCTCAGGTGAAGGACACATTGACCAGGTGTGAGCAAGACGGCAAGACTCTTTCTGTCGTAGGAGTCCATTTCTCCACCTCTTCAAGACCCTATCCCAAAGGGCAGAAGCGAGGGAAAATGTGGTTCCGTAAATCTCAGGGAGTCACGCCGGACGCACGTGGTCAGTTTACCCCAGAGGCAGAGGGGGTAATAACAATAGCCCTAGGGGCAGAGGGGGTCCGCAGAATCAGGGCAGCAGAGAGCCTCTCTGATAAACCCTTCCAGCACCCCTGAGGTGTTGCCCGACTGTCCACCCTTGGAGGCAGTCGGGGGAAGATTGTCGCTGTACCCAACAGCCTGGCTTTTCTTTCTCAAGACAAATGGGTACAGTCGATCATATCCAAGGGTTACAATATCCCTTTCATGAGATATCCTACTCCCTC